>NC_031495.1:58879366-58912846 GCF_000237925.1 Schistosoma mansoni
CATAGAATATCAAAGTATTTAGGGAGGCATCTGAATCACTTGTCAGAAATCAGTCTTCAAACTATTATCTCATTGTTCATAACTTTTGAGTGGATAAATATTTTTCAATGAGGTCTCCTTTTTGTTACTTATCTAATGAAGTGCTATTCAATGATGTATAACATGTACATGTACATTGAAATTTAAATGTTACTATTTACACCTGCTCTTACTCGCCATGTTATATAGGGGTACTACCCCTAACTCAGTCAGGGTGTGGAAAGTCGGAAACATGAAAATTTCGCAAATGCAATAAAAATGATCTTGGTGGTGTTGTATTACTATTCCGACACCAGACAATGGTTTTCAAGCGCAATCACTGATCGAAATAATTATACATGACATGTGATGTGAATGTGTATGTGAATAGTGCGAATGGTCGATCAGGGTGCTTGGTACCTGTGTGGTTGCGCTACAGAATTGAGCTGTGCTATTCAGATTGTAGCGTTGAAGCGTGTATAGTGTCTGGTTCTCCTGTCTAGGGGCGGTGGGATTGAGCTATACTGCTCGGGTTGAGCCTGAGCTAGGCGATGTCTGACTCTCCTGTTAAACGAGATTAAACTGTACTGTTTGGATTGTCATATGACAGTCTGGATGGTGTCTGGTTCTCCTGAAAAGCAATGTAAAATTACCCTGACTCACAAGGGTATATTATATAAATACAATGATTAACTGTGATCAACCATAGAATATCAAAGTATTTTAGGAGGCATCTGAATCACTTGTCAGAAATCAGTCTTCAATCTATTATCTCATTGTTCATAACTTTTGAGTGGATAAATATTTTTCAATGAGGTTTCCTTTTTGTTACTTATCTAATGAAGTGCTATTCAATGATGTATAACATGTACATGTACATTGAAATTGAAATGTTACTATTTACACCTGCTCTTACTCGCCATGTTATATAGGGGTACTACCCCTAACTCAGTCAGGGTGTGGAAAGTCGGAAACATGACACACAAAATCAAAATGAATGTCCTAGTAAAACAACTATGTGAGAAGTTCAATTAGTTCACGAAAACAACAAAATTCAAAACATATTGAATATATATTAAATAATTATACCTGACATGTGATGTGAATGTGTATGTGAATATTGCGAATGGTCGATCAGGGTGAACAACATTTTTGTGACGCATTATGCTACACAAGTTGAGCCTGTGCTATTCACATTGTATCGTTGAAGCGTGTATAGTGTCTGGTTCTCCTGTCTAGGGGCGGTGGGATTGAGCTATACTGCTCGGGTTGAGCCTGAGCTAGGCGATGTCTGACTCTCCTGTTAAACGAGATTAAACTGTACTGTTTGGATTGTCATATGACAGTCTGGATGGTGTCTGGTTCTCCTGAAAAGCAATGTAAAATTACCCTGACTCACAAGGGTATATTATATAAATACAATGATTAACTGTGATCAACCATAGAATATCAAAGTATTTTAGGAGGCATCTGAATCACTTGTCAGAAATCAGTCTTCAAACTATTATCTCATTGTTCATAACTTTTGAGTGGATAAATATTTTGCAATGAGGTTTCCTTTTTGTTACTTATCTAATGAAGTGCTATTCAATGATGTATAACATGTACATGTGTCATAATGCTAAGAGTGCTTCAGGAACTAATATTACTCTTCTTGGAGTAATACAGCTACCTCTCACGTTTGGTGAAAAGACTATGACCGGGAAATGTTACGTATCCGGGAACTGTAATACCAATCTATTAGGTATTGATTGGATTGATAAATTTGGTTTGTGGGATTTACCGTTGAATGTGCCGAAATCAGAATCCCAGTCATGGCCTGAAACGAAAAAGCCTTGGGTCCGATTACACGTTGATTATGCTGGACCTATAAGTGGACAATATTTTTTGGTGGTGGTAGATTCGTACTCGAAATGGCCTGAAATTTATGTGGTACGAAGACCATCTACGTCTGAAACACTGCTACATCTGAGACAACTATTTGGTAGGTTTGGTACACCTAATGTTTTGGTTTCAGATAACGGAACGCAGTTCACGTCGTTAGAGTTTACGGAGTTCTGTAAACAGAATGGAATCGAACACGTTAGAACTCCACCGTATCACCCTCAGTCGAACGGGCAGGCAGAGAAATTTGTTGATAATCTTAAACGAGCTCTCTTAAAGATGGGAGGAGAAGGCAACGTAGAAGAGGCTCTGCAACAATTTCTCATTTCTTATAGAATTACGCCAAGTCCAAACTGTCGAGACGGGAAATCACCAGCTGAAATAATGTTTGGCCGACCGATTAGAACATTTTTTAATGTTTTGAACCCGAAAGACAGAATGAGGGGACTACAAAAAAATAAAGGGAATTGCCCGAAAATTCGAGAATTTAAAGTAGGTGACTCAGTTTATGCACGGGACTTCCGGCCTGGCAAGCCAAAGTGGATATTTGGGTTTATAAAAAAACGACGTGGTACAGTATTATATGAAGTGATGGTCGAAAATACACTAATTATTAGACATGTAAATCAACTGCTAGATAGAAAATGTGTTTATGAGTCATCTAAACTCAAACCATTACCAATGGAAGTATTATGTGATACATTTAATATTCCACCACCACCACCACCACCACAAGTTGCAATGAGAAAAAATGATCTAGAATCAGAAGTTAAACGAAGGTCATTCAGGAAACGGAAACAAACGAAATTTTTTCAAATAGACCCTAAAGTGAAATCATACGATCAAACTTCGCGAGGGAGGTGATGTGTGGGAGAGAATGACAATGATTGGTTGTCTTGATGAGTCAGACATTAGATAGGACGACAGGTGTTATGTGTTATATATATATTCCCCTATCCTCATTATGTATGGACTGTTCCTTGTTGATGGACACTTATTGATTGACTGTTCCTTGTGTCGGATTTTGGTGTGGAAATATATTGACATTATAGTCAGGCTAATCTCGTGTTCTTGATCTGAGTTGTGTTGAAGTCCTGTAGAATAGACACTGGGTGGGAATCTAGTGTAGATATTCGTCTAAGGTAAATTAACGTCCCACATACGTGTAAAAAGTGAAAGGACAGTTATAACCAGAAACCCCTAAAGTTATAACCAACATCCTACGTTTATAACAATTGGCGACGGCATCCTTATGTTTATAACAGTTACCAAACTCATTTTGATATTGTGACCTGCTTTACAAATGTTTGTTACGTATTTATGTTATTGACTATAATTCTTACTTATCTAATTTGTACTTAGCTAACTAATTTTATTTTCTTTTTAAGTATTACATAACGATGACGTTAATATTAATTCATTTTTATATTGGTTGTTGGAATTTTTTCATTCATGTTTAGAACCACAATTGACCAGTCTCTTGTTGGCATATGTTCATCTTGTACGGATTGCCCCGATATTGGCTCATGTTACAAACATTATGAGCAGAAATGATGGTGGCTAGCAGTGGAATCCACGACGCATGATTAATCCTATTTGGAAATCGTCAGTTGGACATAACTGAATCCCAGAGTTGATGTTCATTGCGGGACTTGAACCCCTTACCGTTCACTTCAAACGTCATCGCTTTATGCATCTATTTGTGTGCTCTTATTTTCGATCCTAAAATATTTGTATATTCAACCTATAAATATTCACACTATTTTGAATATAAACATCTCATATAATTTTCCCATATGTATTGCTTTTTGTACTAATCTTCATTGATGAGAACTTTTCCTACATGAGGACAACAAGTATGTTCACCATTTTTAAACTAAAAGTACTATCATATTTATGCTGTAGGAAGCTGAAGAGAAACCATAAAATAAAATGAATCCTTATTTATTCTATGTTAACCGTTCTTGCTTTATTTGAACCATATTTAGTTTTTCTACCTTTGAACATCAATAACACACTAATTTTATCTTTTCAAGTCACAAACACCACATTTTCTGACCCCGACTACCATACATACAAATACAAGTATGTCTAACACAGAATCATCTTGACCGGAATGACATTACGTTGACTCGATGAGACTTTTTTTGATTGTACCAAGTATGCTGCTTTGCCTCTTCGTGTTATTTAAAATTGTGCTAACTATTCGTTCAAATTTTGGTAAACATTTATGTAAAATGTGCTGTCCTTCATCTTTTTATTTTCTCTGTTAAGTAACTTACACTAAGCCACGAAACCTCAGTTTTCTATTCATTGGGATATTGTAAATATATCATAATACTTTTCATGTCAAACTTAATTAGAAAAACCACAGGTTGTCAACAGATGATGAGAACTTATGGAAATAAAATGAATTCATAGTATTCTGCTCAAATTGTTATCCTTGTTCTCAAAAATTGCACAAGAAGTTAAGAATCTATTTGTTCAATTAAAATATAACAATACTGTTTTAAAATCTCAATTCCATTTCTATTATAATATCTCGAAGAGTTATATTTCAGCGATATTCGTCCAATCTCTGATCATATGATTCTTTAAAATACATATCGTTCAAAATCATTTCCCACTGCAACCAAAACTTAGTTTAGAACTGCAGTGAACAAGAACACGGATGAGGACAATCGAATGTATTTGAGCACAAACTTACAGAATATCTCACTAAAATCCGACAACCATACAGTAAACAGTTAATTTGCAAAGTATCAATCAATTGTCTCAATCTTGAATGTTTCTTCTGCAAATATCAGTCCATAGTCTCCAATTATTATTGTTCACTCATTTTCATACCAATTGCGTTTCGTTTCCGTTCTTTCGTCATCGATCGTCTACCGAAATAGATTCTCTGCCTGACCATCGTCATATACTACTTATGTGGATGTGAGTAACCCACACTACAGAACCATACAAAATATTTTCTTCCTGATTTACAGTTATAAGCTCCTTCGTGTATGAGGAAAAGCATAACAACACTGATTTGACATAATGTTCTTTGGTTTGTAGTGGGTTTTAGCAATAAAGTCACATTTCAACTTATCTAATATTGTCCAGATTAATCCTGCTTCAAGAAAACTCGGTAATCAAATACATATTTATATGCTGAACCTTATGAAACACCTACTTTTAGTAAGAGAAAGATTATTTGAGGCAATAAAAATCTTGATAATAATGTAGTTGTTTCATTTTCTGTTCTGGTGCTTTAAACAGATGATACAAAAGTCAAATGTCCTCCTAACGTACGTTACAATGAAGAAGACAGAAAGATGTTAAAGATTATTCGGACAATTATGTGGATGCTAAGAACATTATAAAGTGAAGGAATGAATGTGTCATTTCGAGCGAAAAATTCAAGGTTAAACTAATGATCTGCTATTGTCTGTAGTGTACAAAAATATCTGATATAAACTTTATTTGACCGCGTTTGTTTTTGCTTTAAATAAAAGTAAATGATTATTCTGGTGGAATTACATAGCCAGAGTTGACCAGGCTAATTTTCTTGAACTTGGATATTAGTGGAGCATATGATGTATTTGAAATATCCACCTTTGGTAGCTTCAATTCATCAATCATTTGTTGTATTATCTCAATAATCAGTTTTCTATACATCAGTTAAACTGTCATTCAAATGAATAAGGATGATTTATCTTTGATTTCTAAAATGCCTTATATATATATACCATTTGCTAGTATAAAACCCAATGTAAATTATTTACATTTGTAAAATGAAAATAAATGTTTCTTTTCAAATGTATTCATTTGCACACTATTTCAAGTTTCTTCTTTGTCAGTTATGAAAATAGGGTAATAGTTTATTGGTCATTATTAGAGGTCTATATTAATCTAGTTTTCAGTACCAAATGCTATTTGACAATAAGGGTGATGTTTTCAAATCTACATCTATACTGAATAACTCTAAAGTTATAGACGTTATTGAAGAAATATTTCACGTAACGTCTTTATACCAGTTTAAAATTTATATGTTTATCATAAACTAGATGAATATCAGTTTAAAAAGAAACTTAAAATGGACTGTGTAAAAGGGGATTCTATCAAGCATTGTGAATAGGATATACTATCGTGATCTTGGAAATTCGTAAAAAGACATACTATGGTGTCATATAATTTATTTCGTCTATTGGGAACCATGACCATATTTTACATTTTTAATTTTTATGGAATGTAAATAAGTAAAGGTTCATTATATAATTAACCGATTATTCATCCGGTGCACAGCATCCGTTGTCTTGTGTTCTAAACGATCAATGAAATATACTCTTTTACAAAGTTCAAAAAATAAACACTAAGAAAGTTAAATAATAATTTTATTGAAATCAAGAATCGATCGATGTGAGACATCTCCTGAAAACCTGTAAGCATTAGACATCTGATTTATCTTTCTATGGCACTCTTCATCAAGGAGCATCCAAGACCTCAGTTACTGAGAATCAGATTTAAGACCGTCGATCTCGAGTGCAAACACCCAAGCTATAGACCTCTGAGATAGGATCTAATGGTGTATAAGTCTATAGTTAATTAATTTACGATATCTCTCGGCCATCTTTCTGAGTTCAATCCTCGATGGCAAGATTGTGGATGCTCACTAGTGAAGAGACGCATACTTGGTTAACTAGCTTCCCAACGCCTCAAGGTTGCGAATTTTTCGTCTAACTTAGATCCTTTCATCATACCGATTATATGATTTTTCGCTTGCAAGTTGATTATTCAAAATTTACTAAAAAAACACATTAATTATTCGTTGACTGAGGTAATCTAAAGTGTTTTCAATATGTCGTAACCAGCAATTTTGATCGTTTTCCGTTCATATGGTGAGTGAATGCTCTAAATTAAACTGCAGTTTTTCTTAAAAATCTCATTTCAATTGGGTGGAGTTATTAGTAAATACTCATTTCGCTCATATTCATTCAGCCACAGATTGATATTGTAGTGCCGTGCTTTGGTAATCGTTCACCTCGATAACCGTTATAATACAAATCTTAATGGTGCATAAAATCATAACGCAAAGAGAAGCGGCAGATACAGTTTTATTAACTAATGACGCAGGCCAGAAAGTTATAAGCATATGAGTAAATATCAGCGAGCAAAAAAAATGACACGCATTGGAGATGGCGGGTAAACCAACTCACTTTTATCAAGCGTTAATCAATATTTATAGTCAGACAAGAATAAATGACAACATGTGATAAATAGGATAAGAAGTGTACACACACCTACGCTCACATAAAAATGATCAGGGTTAATAAGTGAATAATTAACAAGGTGAAAACATGACTCATGATGAACAGGTGAATTGACTTGTCCAGAATCTAGAATGAAGTATATAAGCTCAACATACCAACTGATACTACAAATATAACGGATAAAAGTAATTTAAACACAAAGACTTGAAATGAACAAACATTTCATGAAAATTACACGCTTACAAACAGATCTTACATATTAAATAAATAGCAAAATAGATAAATCTTCTGGTTACTACAGTCTTACTTAACTTTCAGAACGATGTGGAAGACCTAAGTCGATGAGCTTTAAACTTCCAAATGAAGTTAATTTTATTAACATCTATTAATTCTCACCCTTTATGGACACTTATCATATGTATATAACTTAGTGTAAATTATCGTACCTGAATATTAAGATGGATAAAAATTTTATTATCGTCTTAATATTAATTAAAAACCTAATTTGCTTATACTTACATGTATCCTTTTTTTAACTAGAATTTTATTGTTACTTTGGCGTAACCTAAATATACATTTTATTCATAGATAACATATACATTATAAACAAACCTTAACTGTTTTTACACATTCATTTCAACCAGTTCTATCCTCAATTTAAACCAACCGTTTCCAAAAAAAAACAAAAACTGAAATACTTCACTATTGATATAGTCTCCAAGCCATAAAAAAACTAAAAAAAACGCCATATGTTTTCATAATTTATTTTAATTCATTATTATTATTATTAGATACTTAAGATCGTGAAAAAAATATAAAATCAATTTCTTCTTTTACTCTTCAAAATGTTCCCTCTCTCAAAAAAAAGGAAAGAAAAACATTTTAAAACATTTGTACAATATAAACTGTTACACATTGAACCAAGTCATAAAAAAAAATAAAAAAATATTTTAAAAAAATTAAAGAAAAATTTAAAAAAATAAAAAATAATAAATAAATAACCAATTGGAATGAATAAATTTTTTGTTGTTGTTGAAATTTTTTAAAGAATAAAACATTTTTCACTTAGTATTATTTTGTTTGAATCTTCTCATTGATGTTTAGGACTACAATTGATCAGTCTCTCTCTTATTGGTCATATATGTATACTGTGCGTATCGCTTCGATATATATCCTTAATCCATAAGCATTATAAGTAAAGATGAATAGTGGCTAGCAATGGAATCCAGGACATATTTTGCTCATGACTATTGATATTTTAATTAAAGATGGAAAGAATAATTTTTTTTATAGAAAAAAAATGTCTATTCATTTTTTTTATATATTTCTGGATTTTTGTTTTCTCTTATCATATACGATGGATTACTTAATTTTGTTCATATACATGGAAAGCATGTTTTATATGCTTTTTCAATTTTTAATTTTATGTGACTAGGAAAAAAAATCTTTAGGAAATAATTTTTCATCAAAGATACTTGAAAAAGGAACAATGTTGTTATGGAAAATGGACTTTTTCTATTTTGTATTAAAAACATATATCTTACAATATGGTGATTTATAGGAGACATTTTAAAATATGCAACAGATTATCTTCAATTTATACAATGACCTAGATGTATACTCCTGTTGGATAAAGTAATTTCAATGATCTGCCACAGTTTTTATAGTTAAAAATTAAAATACTCAATCCATTCATTGAAAAAAAACATGTGTAGCGGTATAAAAGATGTAAAAGGTAGTAATGACAAGTTATAGTAACTCTTCTACATTTAGTTTTGTTGACGGTTAATTTTGTCAAGCTCTTTAATTAACTTATTTAACAGACAATGTTAATGGAACAATAACAATTCGTCTATTTCCTTGTATTATTAAGATCAATATCATTTCTCTATGAACGTGTATGCTTGATCACATGTAACAGCTTACGCACATATCTCTCTAGCTTAAATGTTAAATGTTTAACTATCGCTTGATGAATTATTTTCCTTCCCACATGTATGTTTGCTTGAAGCTTATCAATTGCTTTGCCTTGGTTCGCTTCGCCTTGATTCGATTTGGCTCTGAATCCGCCGCTGTATTCGCTTGCTCCCATGTATTAGCCTCTATGCTCAAATTCTCTCAATGTGCTTGTAACTTTGTTTTCTGTGTTATCCATTAATAAACTGTAAACATTGCTTTATATTGCTTTCTGAAGTCTTGTACCGTTGGGATTTATTTAATAACAGTTATCACAGTGACTGATAAACGAAGCCGAAGGAATTAACTCGAATCCATGCCATTATAAAGTAAAAATAGACAACTTTTCAAGTTCATCAGAGAAAACAGTACTAAAAGCTGATCTGTTGATGAAAAAGACGGGAGCATAGACTAATCTCAATTCAAGACGCTTAAACTAGGGTCGTAGCTCTTCAATAGACAGTTCAATTGACCATCGTTCACTCTAATGACCTGGAATAGATCCAAGATGCCTGAATGGAAGAATAATATCATTCACTGAACACTTAACAAAATTTTAAAGTTCACATCTAGCTTGAAACGAGAGGGAGTAGGAGAACCTAACAGGTTGGACTTCAGAGATTTCTAATGATAACGTTTTAACAATTAGGTGAACTAAGATATTAGCTTGTGTCTGAGAAGTAAATACAGTCCTATATGATCTGCTTCGATTTTCTCCCTTGTGGCGTAGATGGGATGTCCATATTTTTATCAAAAGGCAAATATAATGATTACCATGTGATTGTGTACGGTGATTTTTGAAAGTATAGGCAATAAATAGTTTTCTACCACTTGAAAATAGATATCTTTCATGGATTACTCACGAGCGATGGAACAGTCGGATAATTATTTAACAAGAAAAAATAATGATATTATGTAGAAATGGCAAATCAATTGTTGAGATTGTAATTCCTAGTAAGTATTATTACATGCATTTTATTTTCCTGCAATACTCCTTTTGTTCAAATTACACCATCTATGTTTAGTTCATCTCAGTATAATTGATACTCCCATTATTTCTACTCAAGTTTTATTCGTTACTTTAATTCCATTCTTATGAGCTTATAGTGGTGTGGGAATGCGAGTCTCAGTTGACTATGATCACCTCTACAGACCAATTACGTACCAATTACCAGGTTAAATCCCTCAGTAGGATAAATATTAGAAGGACAGTTGTAGATTGTAGTTAGGATATATTTATTGGTGATCTCGTAGTATCGAAATAATACCGAGATCGTTCTAAAGTTTACAGGCGAGAGTATCGTGCGCACGTGAGTAAGTTCAAGGTCACAAGCAACGGAAAAAGTGTGTTTTGGGTACAAATAAACCGAAAGGCCTAATAAAACAATCACTGGTACAGTTGGTTATAATAATAAATGCTTCTATTACACCAACCGCGTTCTCTTCATAAAAGTGGATGACTACAAGCTAATATACTGAGGTAAGGTTTACTGATAACCATTTGTTTCATGCTCTGCGCTAATTATAACTGAATAACTAAATTCCTCCCCTTGCTCATCTGTCTGTAGAGTATAAATTAATGATGATTTTTCATTTGGAAATATAAAAAATGAGTAAGGTTTGCATAATTTAATTCTTTGTTTAAAAAAATACAATTTAATTATTCCAAAAAAATAAAAAAGCATAATATGATCATAAGTTGAACAGATGTATACTTAATGATTAATAACCTGGATTTTTCTCAGGAGGAACTTCTCTCCAGAATTTTCATAGGTATCATGCTACCTTGAAGAAGTCAATAATGATGTTTTATTTCAATTTACGTTTCATGTCCTTTTTAAAATTTAGTTGAGGACATCAAAGAAAATGAGAAATTAAATGAATAAATAGTCGTTCTTTAGTCTCAACAATCATTAACTACATAATATCAACTTTTTGATAAAGACAAGAGATTAAGAATTATAAGAGAACTCCTTAAGTTTATTGGAATCCGGAAAGGAAGCGGAAAAGAGGAAGGCCAAAGAACACATTACGTCGGCAAATAGAGGCAGATATGAAAAGAATGAATAACAACTGGAAAAAGCTGGAAAGGATCGCCCAGGACAGAGTTGGATGAAGAACGCTGGTGAGCGGTCTACGCTCTTCTACGAGGGATAACAGGCGTAAGTAAGTCCTTAAGTTTAGAATTACAGACTCCTAATGATGTAGTCAGCAGTCACAGTTTTATAAGAAAAAGAAACATATGGGTATCCCAAAACTCAGTTTTAAATGACAAAGTTTAGCGCATTTTTTTCAATGTTATCTTTAGAAATATGTATTACTAACTTCAGTGTAACAAAGCTAAAGGTTATGGGAAAATTCACACAATCATGATATCCAAAGGAAATTTCGCTCCAAAGGACTCTCATAAATCGAAACGTAATTGAGTGATCTATCCATAGCACTTAAATACGTAAACGGTGTTCAATTATGCTGTAAGAAAATGTTATGGCTGACAATATTAAATAGCTGCCAAACTTTATCATAATTAAACTAAAGATGCTATTTATCAAGAGTAGCAAAATCAATCACAGTGGTACTGCTACATTCATTCTTAGTGGTACTCTGAATCTCAACCTAACTATCATCTCGAAATTTTTGCTCTTAAATTTCATTTATTTCTTTTGAACTGTATATTCATCTCTTTTCATACTACCGTTATTCAGTACTTATAATCATGTATTGATATCAGGTAATGACAGCTTACAACCATCCACAATCTTGCCAAACTGTAACCATTGGTCAATATATTGTTCTTTATAAACTTTATAACTGCATTAGAATCATGATACAAGTAATAAGTTCATTTACATTGTCATAAGATTTCATAATACCCAGCTTATCTATTGATTAACCATTATCTAGTACATACTCTATGCATTAAAAAGAACAATATTCTGTTTTATGGTATATTCTAATGTCTAAGTAGAAGTCAAAAGTATTTGTTCTATTAAAATTCCATTATGTATATTTAATTAGATGTTTCTAACATTAATTTATATTTGAAAATCATCTATTCATAATTCCTGTTTTGGTGTTGTTGTATCGACAAATAAAGGTAAGTAAATAAGATTATCATTTTGTTTAACAAGATTCATAGTATATATTTCTGTTATTTTGTTTGTATGATACTTTCAAGGATCATTATAATAAATTCAAATGTTTTTAACCAATTAGTAATCAAGTACAGTGTTTATAACTAAAATGCATCAGTACATTTACAAACAAACAACAGAGAGAAAATATGCTCATTTTATATAAAAAGTAATAGGCTTTTCTAGCAACTGTTGCTTATTTTCATATATCAAACTGAATAAAACGTTATAATTTAGACCAAAGTTTAATGTAAAACGTTCAATATAAGTTAAAGGTGTTTGTTAGTTCATTATGCTTTTATTATAAGCATATTCATCAAACAACTCCAGCTGAAGCCCCTCTGTAGCTATTATCGATCTCGAACCCGAATAAAGCAGGAAGTATGAACATGGGGTTAGCCACCCCGTCCCGTAGAAAACTAACTCTCTAAAAATACGCTAACCAGAAAAAACAACTAAAAAATAAGTAATATCTAACAAGTAGGTCGTTTCGTAATTATACAAATTCTCCTATTTTCTAACGAAATATAGAAAAAACATTAATACTGCTATTTTAGATAAATTAGATGCACAAACTTATGAAATCAAATTATTTGATGTTTATAAACACCAACAAAAAACTAATGTGTAAAAAATTCAGCTTTTCTCAGAATCAAAATCCCCCCCCCAAAAAAAAATAAACATAATTTCAAAATTTCCAAATCATTACCTACAGATAATATATATATATATATATATACGATCAAATATGATGATCACGATCTAGAAAAGAAAAGAAAAACAATTAATACATAATCTAGTTTCCATCCAATTTTAACACAGTTTATTACTTCGAAAATATTCTGATACTTCATAGCTCCTATATTTGGAAATAGCTCCTATATTTGGAAAAAAATATATCAACCGGATGCTTTAATTAGTAAATAAATGATTATGGTGAAATAATACTATTTTTCATTTAGAAATTAAGACTACTAGGTTGTATAAACTACTTAGATTAGTTTGAATTTCGTTATAAATTACTCACACACATTTATTAAAAGTCAAGATACTGTCAATGAATACTTACTTACTTACTTACTTACGCCTGTTACTCCCAATGAAGCATAGGACGCCGACCAGAAATTTTTTCTGGTTAGCGTTTTTTTAGCGAGTTGGTTTTCTACGGGATGGGGTCGCTAACCCCATGCCTAACCCTCCTACTTTACCCGGGCTTGGGACCGGCAGTAGCCCCCGGAGGAGCTACAGGCGGAGTTACTATCAATGAATACTATGGGAAATATTGTGACCTAACATTAATTACATTCCTTTTGTTACAAAATTCCCTTCTTAGGTTACATATCAGAAAAATAACTAACTGTTTTTCGGTCTTGGATAAAGTAGGAGGGTTGGGCATGGGGTTACCGATCCTATCACGTATGAAACTTTCTCGCTAAAAAACGTTAACCAAAAAAAATAATTCAAACCATTTAAGCTCTGCCCTGGGAGTTAAAGGAAAAATTATGATGAAAGCTGAGATTCTTCGGAAGTCACGAGGTTGATGCCTCTTCCAAAAACCAGAGCAACAATTTTTATAGGTTTATATATATATATATATATATTCTTCTAACCAATCCGTGTCAACTCTGAAGTGTTTATTACCCTAAATACTATTTGTTACTTTCATTTCAAAATACATTTATTTTCATGAAAGTTAAAATGATACAATATAATAGATAATTTAAACAAACCGAATTCATATATAGGAATCATGAATGGCTAAACTGATTTATGCGATCCGATCCTTCATTCCTGTTATCATGTTCTATACAAGTATACTAATATCGTTGTTTAAATATTCGAAAATCGATGTGATATATATATATATATATATATATATATATATATATATAGAGAGAGAGAGAGAGAGAGGTGAGGCAATTTAGGAAACACGTATACTCATATTTCAGACATAAACCAAGAGATGTAAATGTGAGTACAATATTTCTGTATATGATGTCGAAAAATACGAGTTTCACAAAAGTGTTGATCTGAAGTCAATCATTTCCATCATACGCTCTCTAACTTATATGAAGAATGTATTATAAAACAAAATTATGTAAATTAGATGAACCATTTTAGAGTTTTATCACTTTTTAAACTGGAAAAGAATTCTGTATAACCATAATGATGGTATGTCCAACATTTGTAATGAATTATGTATTAGTAAACATTCAGAAAACGTGATAATCATTGTGTTAGATAATAAAGAATCTATTTTCCAACTTGCGTGAAACTAGATAAATGAAAAAAAATTTATGATAATTTATCAATTTCTAACGTAGAAAATAAAGATCAAAAGACTGTATTACACGTGAATAAGGTACGTGGAATAAAAACAAGACACATATAGTGAAATTAGAAATAAGTTCATTAATTACAACAAACTTCGTATTTTTTTAACTCACTGACAGATACAAATTATTCTAACTTAGAGACTATTTATTGTTTTCAGAAGGGGTTTTTTGTGGAGATTGTAGTAACTTTAATGGTCGAATTCATCAGTCAATTAAAGCTTGACCATCGCGCGAAACCTGGAATGGAATCACTGGAAGGCCGTTTCGTCCTAATGTGCGACTCTTCAGCTGTGAGCATTCACGATCCCTCTCAAGGGATTCGAACCCAAAACTTTCGGTTTCGCGCGAACGCTTAATCTGTAGACCACTGAGCCGGCCGACATCGAATAATGTTAATGTCCAACTTCAATCAATTCACGAAATTGTATCACCGTCCACCATTGTGTTCAGTGAGTAACTGCCTCACAACAGACCCGGCTGAATAAGCTATAAGTAAGAACTCTAAATGTTTGTAAATGAAAACATCCATCTTGGAAAGTTGTATGATAAATTACCATCAGGATGAAATCTAAACTAGTCTTGTAAATATAGAGAATAACATTATTACTAGAGACTGTATCTCAGAAATGTATATCTATCTTCTCCAGAAATGCTTACATAATAATAAACGTTTCTTTCTCTTAAATTATTTTCTCGAACAACTTGTAAATGATAATTGATCATCTTGGGACCATGGATCAACATGTTGAATAGATACAATTGTACATTCAATCTTTATTTAAACGAATAGGTTAAATCTAATTGAATCAGTATGAAAATATACATCAACTGAAAATCTAAATAAATCAATATTTGGCCACATAAATTTATTTGACAATAACTAAGTTATGCCGTAGTGTATAAGAAGACGAGTGGGGACAATCGAATGTATTTGAGCACAAAATTACAGAATATCTCACTAAAATCTGACAACCATACAGTAAACAGTTAATCTGCGAACTGTCAAACAATTGTCTCAATCTTGACTGTTCCTTCTGCAAGTATCAGTCCATAGTTCCCGATTATTATTGTTCATGCATCTTCATACCAATTGCGTTTCATTTCCGTTCTTTCCTTGTCGATCTTCTACTGAAATACATTCAATGCCCGACCATCATTATATACAAACATGAGATTCAGTAAAACAATTTGTTTTCAAGCTGTACATTTATCTACTTAGTTATCTAAATAGAAACTTGATATGAAAACAAGTATATAATTATTGTAAGCAGAGATGCGTGGTGGCTAGCGGTAGAGTTCAGAACGCGCGTTTTGTCCTTGTTAAGACTCTTTAGTTGAACGTTCATTCATCCAAGGGTTTATGTTCAATCCGAGACTCTGGGATGCAGTTTTATCCGTCTGAGTCACGAATAAGAAGAAACACGCATCTTGGATTCCACTGTTAGCCACCATCATATCTGCTTATAATACTTGTGACTTAAAGTAATATCAATACAATCCGCACAGGATGCACATGTTTCATTAAGAGACTGATAAATTTCAGTCCTCGACATCAATGGGACGATTTAAACATCCAGTATCAAATCGAGTGTATAACCGATTTATTTAATAAAACAATTTATTTCACACAACATTTCCTAATAGACTTATAGAAGCTCTCCTCAATTTCGATAATAGTTAGATTTTTGCCAAGTCCTTTTATTAACTTTCTAAGCTAACAATGCTATTCAAACACTAACAATTCCTCTATTTCTTTGTTCTATTATGATCACTATCAAATCTGTATAAACGTGTACGCTTGATCAGATGACAGCCTACGTACATATTTCTCTCTAGCTAAAATGTTAATCGCTGAAATATTGATCGGTGAATCATTCTCTTCCCCATATATATATATATATATATATATATATATATATATATATACTCGAATCCTATTATTAGCCTTTACCTTACCTATCTGCGCCTTGATTCTATTTGACTATAGTATCACCTCTGTATTCGCTCGCTCACACATTTTCGCCTCCGTGCCTCAAATCAGCTTTATGTGCTTGTAGCTTTGCTATCCGTGGTATCCGCTAATAAACTGTAGTCACCGCCTCTTATTGCCTTCTGATTTCAAACACCATTGGGATTTATATAATAACGGCCATCAAGGTGATTGATTAACTAAGCTAAGCCACTACAGGCTTTCAAATTGTTTATTTGCTTAAAAATAAAATCATGTGAAATACGTCATATTTCCGAAATTTTAAATTTCTTCAGTGAAATAATTCATGCTTGAACGTTTTAAGACCTTTGATAAATGTATAAGTTAGTTGTGTTAGAGAAATGCTAAATGAATCAATATCCTCAATTAGATTAAATACAATCATAAAAGTAGCTTTTATCATTATTCAAATTAAACTAGGGACTTTGTCGTTTACACTCCACATCGATACACGTTTACGAACTCACAACACGCCAAACTCAAGGGTCGCAGTTAGCTTAATATTTTATGTTGACTACTTTGAAACATTGTGATATCAGTTATGACGATGATCACGCTCTCTTAATGATTATGTTTCATCTCTATGAGTTTCACAAGCAACTTACAAGTCCAGAAAAACTAACCGGATGAGAAACTATTCACGTAGACTAACCTGAGAGGTAGAATTCTCGTGATGACAATATGCCCAACGTGAATAATACGTATTTATGACTACTGATGTGCTGATTTCAAGAAATCTAGGTATGAAACATTGTTTTCCTTAATTAAAAGAAATTACGCGTGGTTTGTAGTGTAGATAACGCAGCTTTATCTAACCATTGTATTTATTTATTACAACAAATATTAGCTATGTGTGTAGGCCCAAATAATGAACGTTTAATGAAAGCATTATCAGACGTAAACAAATGAAAAAAACATATAGCCATCATGCCAACAATAATTAGGTTCAATTTTTTTCATACTTGACACATATTTGTATCTCACTTAGAACAAGATTAAAGATAGTTCTTCTAAGTGAAAGCTAGCTTGAATAAAACCTAAAATGAAGGCATTTTGTGAAATATCTATAACCACCTCATATTACTGAAAATACTGTTGAGATGTGGTTGAAAAGTAAAAGAACATTATACAAACTAACATGAAGTGTATAGAGGAATATATATATAAGTACTATATACACAGCCTGAAATAGTAATTATTAAAATATTCAGTAGTATCATTACGGGTTTTAGTTAGGCGTGATTGTTTATGAGAAACTATGTAATTAAGTTTCCATAACTAACGTTTAAAGAAGCTAATACTTATCATAACCTTAACAGGGAAATATTTATAAGATAACTGGAATTACACAGTTTTTTGTTCAAAAAGCTTTTTTAATATATAACTTAATTTTTTAGAGTCTTAATGTGCTTAATAAAGATTGGCCTTCAGAAGCATTCTTGAAGTTCTGATGATGATTTTCGCTCAGGAAAGTCCAATCATTTGGGATGTAAAACAAGTACAAAACTCTGTATTGCTCATTGAGTGAAGTTGAAAATATGTACTGATGGATTTTAATTCGAAGGTGTAAGCTTAGAAGTTTTATGGTTAGAATTAAAGGTGATGATTTAGGTAACTTAGTTGAATTTTTAGTGCGTACCATTGAAGAGTTATGAAAAATGTCTTGTATTTACTGATAGTATTTCTAAGCTCTTGATGTATACTGGGACAATAATTATTTTCCCGAAACCTAATCTTTAGTGGAATAGAAAAAGAGTAAAGACCTTACTGAGGTAATATTTATTCCTTAGTAAAGTGATTATGTGACATAGACATGGAACTACAGATTTCTGTTGACTTCTGACAGGTTTTGGTGATATGAAATCGTTTTTATAGTGTTTTTTTTTCTAGGAAACAAAATACACTTTTTGTGGTTCTCAGTCGTTTATTTACTTAAAATCATAGAAACTTTACTCCCTCTTTGCTAAAACTATACAAAACTATGAGAAAAACTTTCTTGTTAATGACGCAAGCATGAAATGAACGTTTAGAATATTCATGTGAACATATTTTTGTGATTTTAATGGTTTATTCGTTATTACCAGTTAAACGAAATAGTAATAGAACTTTTTTCTTAAAATAACAGAGAGGAAACTAGAAGTAGAAAGCTTAATCAACAATGTTGGACAGCTCAAAGAACTTTTGTTTACTTGTAAAGTTTCTTCATGATTAAAAGCAATTTGAGATACAACATACTCTACACAATGTGTACAGAACTATTCAGTTTGAAGTTACAAACTTTGGTTTTCTTCTGGATGACACATGTTAGAATGAAAAATCTGAGTTCTCAAAGAGGTTAGTTGCTCCTTATGGGATTGAAACTCACTAATTGGCAGTCACAATTGTAATTACTAAGCTATTCTGGTCGCAGTTAGCCTTCTACTAAGGGTTAAGAACTGAGATGTTTGCAATAAATCATTTTAGTACTATTCAGTGTCATGAAATCAGGATGTAGGCGCTGACTGAGATTTATAGATCAATTTGCAATGTAACCAACTGGAAGTGCCACTACATTTTGCCTAATGGTTCGTTGTAGATGGTAGGACGATCTAATGCGGCCACATTAACTGGCATTAGTTACTTCTGACTTATCACTTTGTTGAAATGTTCTTTAATTATAAAAAAACGCAGCAAGATAATCATGAAAATATACTTCCATAGAATAATATAGCTCTTAGATCTACTCAGTTAACCGTAAAACTATTGGATATTTGAATGATTCTGTTAAAATTGGTGAGAGAAATATGTAATGTGAATGAAAACCTACTACGAAAAGCCTTTGCGAGATATGGTTGAAAATGGAATTCAATGAAGTCAATGTCTTAGAGAAATTAAAAGTAGATCTATAATTTTAATTCAGTTGACCATAATGTAAATCTGAGAACGTAAATAGTTATTTTTTCTTTTTTTATACCATTCTTATAATGTGATTTTAACGTAATCTCTGATGACACTAAGTGAGACTTCTTGAACTAAATGTGTTTTAACACAATTGGGTTTTAAAAAACAATGTATCACCTAGCAATACAAGTTGTATTTGGCCATTATAAGTAAGACACGTTTAGCTATGGTGTGTTTACTGTATTCATTGAAGATCACATCGTTTAAGTGATTACGCTCCACGTATTACGGATAAATATCATTTATACTGTTCGGAAATCTAAGTCCAAGATTCTGAAAAATTGAGATTCTTTTCTGATGCTCGTCTTCAACTTTGCCTTTTGCATTGTATCTATACAAGACATATTTCACCGTAGACAGAGCTGCTACCTTATTTCATAACTTATTGTATCAATTAGAATGCCAGCAAAAATAAAAATTATACTTTTTAAATGGTTGTATTTACATCTTTATTTTTGTTGATAAAGTACTACTATTTGTTAATAGTAGTGTATCACTAACATAATGATAATAGTTCGTTATTATCATCAGTAGGCAAACGTATAATAATCTGGGACTACTTTACAACTGTTTCACCTTAGTAACGAATCACCAAATAAAGTCATATTGGATATAAAGTATGCTATACGCCTTAATAACTTAAAGTTTTAGTTAGAATCTAGTCTGTTTTCGTAAACATGCACTGGTGAGGAGAGCTACACTCAGTTTTCTCTAGTTTTCATAGTTTCTCATCGAATAATCGTTCTGTGGAAAAACAGACTCCCAACTGAACAATTTCCTTAAATAAGCAATGTATTTAAACGTCTTGAAAAGTCTTTAGTATGTGTGATTATCTTTTGTTTAGTAAATAGATGGTAAACAATCATCTTTTGAATATCGGATAAATTCTGGTTATTTGAGTGTGATTTATCCCGACCTTAGTTCCGATAGGCAAATCCAAAAGGCTAGGCTTATTTTTCAAGAAGGAATGGTAATGAGCTAAACTCTTCGGACATAATTCAAACGATAAATTAGAGATACTAAATAGCACACGCTATGGACCAAGATTTAAAGAAAAAATTCGAGAAAGTAGAAATTCTCTATTGATTGAAACTCCAGCTAAGTTTCTGAGTACAACACATATATTTAAGAACGACTTGTCCATGTGTTCTCTATCCACATAGCCAATAAAATTTCTCTGTACGCTTCTGGTTTCCTACCTTGAACAACTGGTTAGTCTGAAGTGTAAGAAGAATAAACACTATTGTCAAACTCGGGTATCCACAGAAAGTAAGATTTTATGCTAATAGATTCATTTAGTATTGCTTGTTTGAATCTTCCCATCGATTTGTTAGGACTGCAACTGGTCAGTCTCTAATTGGCATATGTGCATACTGTGCGTATTGCCTCGATATAGCGTTATTTCACAAGCATGGTAAGCAGAGATGGATAGTGGCTAGCAGTGGAATCCAGGACGCGCGTTTCGTCCTATTTGGGACTCGTCAGCTGGATGTACCTGCATCTCAGAGTTGATGTTCACTCTGGGACTCGAACCCAGTACCCTCGCTTCAAACGCCATCGCGTTATCCACTCGGCCACTGAGTCCTGATAACCACTTGCTTGTGCAACGGAGTGAAGTTTAAATTCATTTAGTATTGCTTGTTTGAATCTTCCCATCGATGTGTTAGGACTGCAACTGGTCAGTCTCTAATTGGCATATGTGCCCAGAGTGAATATCAACTCTGAGATGCAGGCACATCCAGCTGACGAGTCCCAAATAGGACTAAACGCGAGTCCTGGATTCCACTGCTAGCCACTATAATAATGCTTGAAATATTATGGACATTTGTTCGCACAATCATACTGTTCTATATTTGTAAAACGTTTTCCAGAAAACTGACGTTCATTTAGCTTCATGTACACCCATTAGTTTTCCGTATCATGATAAATTATATGGTCAACCGTTAGGGATTGACATTTTCTAGCCGTATTAATTCAGTTTCCGATTACGCTTTATTTAACCAGCAAATATATTCTTTATCTTTAAACAATCAATTTCATATTCTTTTTACCGACAAATTATCAACATTATTTTAACATTTATTATGTTCAGTTTGTTTATTTTTGATAAGCCATTTTATCTTTTCATTTCATGTTAAACTTCTATGTGCTGTGATCCTGACATAGATAATTTGTGTTGACAATATGAAAGAAAGATAACTGATAACTGACAAGTGATTATGAAAATATGATATATTCACCTCGTTCTACTTTGATTTTGGCAAGGCTAAATTTGTTATTTTATTTTGTGAGCTACTCATAAGTAGTTCACAAGTGTATTTTTCTTGTCATACTGCTTGAATTTAGATTTGTAATAATCAATATAAACAGATTTTTATTTGAGTAAATCAGTTACCGAATACCGACAGATTTTCTTACACCCAGGCTATTGAGAATGCTTGTATAATATTTCCTTCAATAATTTTACTCCAATAGTAAATTAGCAATGAAGTAGAAAAGGATTATGAATAATAAAGTTTGATAACGATAAGTTCAAACCCTATTAAAAACTTCAAAAAAGAATAAATGCTACATGATACTATATAAATTTGTAATGACGTAAAATTGAATTCCAAGCATTAAAAGATATACTTTACTTGTGGTCTCAAGTGCCTTCCGAATGTTGAAATACAGCATGAAACGAATATCATATTCACTAATTTTTTAAGATGCCTTTGTAGTTTCCATCATGTATATTAGATCAAACTGTAATATTCAGTTAAATTATTTTGCTTAAGCGCAACAACTTGAGATTGTTGCCAAATTTTTCACTATGTCTACTTCATATGAAGTACTAAATTATAGTTAGATATCAGTATTACGTTTTTCAAGGATGTATTAACTAATTCATTTGTATTGACTGTTTGGATCTCCTCTTTGGTATTGAGGACTGAAATTGAACAGACTATTGTTGACATATGTACATCCTTTGTGGTTTACCTCGATATACCCTTGAGTCACAAGCATTATATGAAAAGATGATGGTGATTAGCAAGGGAATCGAGGAAACCACTTTCGTTCTATTTAGGACTTCTCAAGTGGATGTACCTATATCAGAGATTTCCGAAGTGACCATAAGCTCGTGGATGAAGGTAGTCCCGCTGATGTATCTCGAATAACATAAAACATTTGTTCTGAACTCCACTGCTAGCAACCACCTGTCTCTTTTAACGGGGATATACAACCCAAATTGAAGTCGATGTTATAAATTTGTTCATGGAAGAAAATAAAAGCATTTCAATGTTTTGTGATATAAAGATCTTATATTAGAACACACAGACCTTCCTAAAGATGTCACTCCACCAACGATCGAAGAAATCATGATTGCCAGTCATCAGACAAACCAAGTTTTGCGAGGCAGAAGGACCTGACAATATACAAACTGAATCATTAAATCCACACATAGAAGTAACTTCAAATATGTTACATTTTCGATTCAGGAAGATTTAAGACAAAGAACGAGAACCAACAACAAAGTAACAGAGATCTCTCATCAAAACAACACAGAAAAAACTTCTCAGCAAGTGTGAGAACTATACAGACATCATACATCTATCGATAACACGAAACGTTCTCAGCAGAGTGTCACTGAACCAAATGAAAGATTCAGTAGACGTCAAACTTCCAGATCAACAGGCTGAATTCTGTAAGGATCAGTCATGCACAGCCAACATTGAGACATTACGGATCATTGTTGAACAACCAATAGAATGAAACTCGTCAATACACATTCGATCCCCTGACTATGAGAAGACGTTTGACACTGTGCAAGATACTCGAAGTCTGTTGTGAGCCGAATACCGTCAGCATCAGTCTATTGTTGGAGAGGGCAAACCAGAATTTAGCTGAGGAGGAAACTATGAAAAGACTTTGGGATTGGATAAGATGTACATTGTGGAAATAATGAAACTATATCACGAGGAAAGCCTGAACTTGGAATCGTGAAGGGAAACGGAAAAGAGGAAGACCAAAGACTATATATTGCACTGGAAATCGGAAGCATAAATTAAGAGGATGAATAAGAAATGAAAAGAACTGTAAAGGATTTATCAGGACATAGTTCGATGGTAAATTGTGATGAGTGGTATATACAACTGCACATGGTATAACAGGCGTAATTAAGCAAGTAAGTAAGAACTTATATAATTACTCTAAAAGTTACTTTTCACTTAACTCGCATCAAAAAATTAATATTTTAGTGGTAGTCGGATCAAACGCGTTTATGAATTCAATTGTAATTTTTCCACCCTTGGCATCCCTTTTTCTTCGGAATATAATAATATTTCATAAAATTACGCATATTTTGTTCTGGTTTTGAAAGGTCATATATGAGTGTCCTTCTATGTAATCAGTCTTGAGTCTTTATCGGTCCTGTTACCCGCCTAGCCCTGTTTGTTAAGTCCAGAACACTAATAACAGCCTCTGTGATATGAATCATGTATTTCAAACGTACTAGGTTTATATACAAACCTAACGGACCACATCGTATCATAAAATAGAAAATAAAATTTGCACAAGTTTTGGTCAAATGTGGCTGTGAATATGGAGACAGTAATTGATAGACTGGAAATAACTCAAAAATTGTAAATCGTATAATAATAGTTCATAGGTCGAAATAAAGCTTATAATGAGAGCAACATGAATATGAGTAGTTAAGTTACTCAACAATTGGGCAGTAAAAATATGTGTATCATATTGGTCCATAAATAGTTCTCGAAAGTTACCATTCATAATTCTCTTCGGGATATAACAGTCTTCTTGTATGAAACGTAATTTTCGTGTCAGTCCATAAACTTGACTGAGTAGTTTCCGAAGCATTTATTTTCTGCTTTAAACTCTAATTTATATAGGTAGAGGATAACGAAATATGATCTCTTAGTTGATTTTGAGTAGTTTTATAGATTTAATCGTTTAAGTGTATAACCGAGTAAAATAAATACAAGAGTATCATGTAGTCATATTTTACACATTCATCGTTGCTGAAAGAAGATTAAAGACTCAATTAGGAGCAGTTAGTAGGCTCACTCACTTTAGTTAAATGAAACTCAGCATGTATAAACATGAAGGCGATACAAGTATTATGTCATATATATATTATCATGCACATGTGTATGAGAATGCTCGAAATTACACGTTAGTAATTGCCAAGGGCAAATATGTGTGCGAAAGAATAAATGGAGAGATTAGAATAATTTGTTTTGCGCGAATTCAAAATAAATCACGAGATCTAACTGACTATAAAATAACAAGAAGCTAGTAATTGTCATTCAGGCAGAACTTATTTCAAATAACTTGTTCATAGGGTGATGGAGATAGCTTTTAAAATGTATAATGTTTTCCATTGGAGATTGATTCCAAGGTCATGAAATGTTTTCAAACAATATATTTTTTATGAACGAAGCCTAATTTCTTTGGCAACAGTATTTATTTGAAGCCTCATCAAGACAGAGACGACTATAGTTTGAGAATACTTGAGAATATGCTGCAAATTCGGTAGTACATATTGGAAATATTGAACATCTCTGCGGTAAACAAATAGCACACATTATTCTTAAGTTGGATGCTATAAGACATTGAAGCCTCTAGTTTGTTAACATGATGTAAAAACACTCTTTTGTCTAGTTCTTCTGAAAAAATATATGCACGTTGCATAACTGGCCGCATTCTAATATCAGTAGTTCTTTTTGTCTTGACAACGAAATGTTAATGTTGTTAGAAACTGTTTTTTGATACAAAGATATCATCATTTCCCTAGTGATTCCAGTGGTTCCTATTTGATGAATTATTAATTTGAAAATAATTTTCTTTTAGTTATTTATATCAAGATATTAGCATTTTTTGACTAAAACTTCTGGTATTTTATCTCATCATAAAAAGGCTCTCTACTTATGTGGTATATGCTACTGATATCGACAGATATCAGTAGCATGTATCACCAATCGAAAGTGGAATGCTCATCGGCTGAAGGTTGAGAAGATGTAAGAGAAGAGAACGAGAACAGAGAGTGATTGACATGGAAATGAAGAAACAATTAAGTCTGAAACCATTGATGGATATTTTGCAAATGAAGTATTTACTGTTTGGTTTTCATATTTTACTAAAGGATTTCTATTTTTCGGAATTCATTTGGATGTCACCATTTTTGTTTTTGTTCACTACACTTACAGTGATAAAATATGTTAAGTATTTCAAAGTAATTATACAATTTGCTTGAAAATGATAACATTATCTTCTTATAAATGTTAGTGACATTTCAGCAAGTTGAACTAATAACATGTGTCCTAAAAAATATGAATTTGACCCTACTGAACAGACTTTAGTGTAGGTTTGTTCTATTATTTTTAGTAGTTAACTTTGGGTATTTCGTCTTATCATGCAAATTCAACCTCAAAATTTTCAAGCTAATTTGCGTAAATAAGTAAACTCCTCTTACAAATAAACCATATACTTACGCTATAGGATTACCAATAAATAAACATGAACTATTATGTATTTTCATTACGATAGTAATATGTCATATGTTTTATGAATAGACTGTCTTCAAGTTATGGACAAAATTATTAGGAACAAAAAAGAGGAGTCACACAATAGGACAAAACGGCCGTTCAGTGCTTCCAGGTATTCCATGGTGGTCTAGCTCCGATTGACTCATGATTTCAACTATAAAATTACTAAAATCTCCACAAGAACCCTCCTTGTGATAATAATCATATGCTCAATGGTGACTGGCTTCAAGAAGTATTTCCTGGAGTTCTAGTGAGAAGCAGTAACCAGTGGAGTTCAACCAGGTCTGTTGTGAGATATCAACTCACTGAAGACATTGGTGAACGGTCGCTCAATTTCATGGATTGATTGAAGTTAGACTGTTGTCTAGAGGTTAAGCGCTCGTGTGCGAGACTGATAGGTCCTGGGTTCGAATCTCCCGAGGCGTGATTGTGGATGCGCACTGCTGGGGAGTCTCACAATAGAATGAAACGGCCGTTCAGTGCTTCCAGGTTTTCCATTCTGGTCTAGCTTTAATCCACTCATGATCTCAACTATATAAAATTACTAAAATCTCCACAACCCCCTCCCCTTCTTTCAAAAAAGATATATTATAAATCACAGATTGAGTAAGATCATTGAAAAATGCATGCGGTAATGAATCTGTTCAGTCTACCGGTTAATTTTATTAACGTTAAGGATTTTTTAAATAAAACAATATAATCTACTCATTGATTTGTTTGTTAATAATATTTAATCTAATCTGGACCTAAAAAATATGCTCGAACTACTTTCTATGTTTTCGTAAACTGAAACATTTTAAAAGAATGTAACCTTCTAACAGTAATGTACACAGCTTCAGTAACACATTAATTGTTTTATACAATCAGTTTTCTTGTTAATATTTTGTAAAGGATAAATAACGAACGATGTTGTGTTCACTTCCATGTACCTAATAATTTAGTTTTACAAGTGGGATTTTATGTGTAATACTCATGAAAATATTCTGCTTACTAGTTTAAAATAACCATATTTACTTTTCATATTGAATATCACTAAGAGGCCGGATCTTATTATAGTGGCTTTTCTAAATATGTTATTGAGTATCATTGTGACTAATTTAAAGTTTCTTGCATGTAATTTCTACACCTTTATTGTAATAGATAAGATTATGATTGTAACAGTAATGGGATCAAATATAAAATTCAGTTAACCATGTTGTAGTACAACAGTTCTGACTAATCGTTAAATCTTTGTTAGCAACATGTCAGATTACATGTACTTACTAAGTGTTTTATCAACTTCCTAGAAAACAAGCTCTATAAATAAGAAGAATTTAGTCTATTTTAGTACATAACAAAAGTTCTTTCTAACTGATTTAATTATCCTAAATTTGAATATTTTTCCTAAGGTACATATTATCTGTAATCTATATGCTACTAAGCGTGTATTGATGACAAGTAGAATTGTAACATCGTAAATTACTGGTAAAATTATCATAAAAAAAGCATTAGTATAGTTACATCATTCAGCAAAAATTCAGTTTTTTGTTTATAAACAATGATCAAAGAAATTCAGTTATCATTTAAAAATAACCTATTATGTGCAAAGATGGATAGTGGCTAGCAGTGGAATCCAGGATGCGCGTTTCGTCCTATTTGGGGATCGTCAGCTGGATGTACCTGCATCTCAGAGTTGATGTTCACTCTGGGGCTCGAACACAGTACCTTTCGCTTCAAACGTCATCGCGTTATTATTTGTTTATAAAGGGGTGAAGACAAATAAATGTTCTCTGATTTAATAGATTTTATAGATAATCTACCTGAAATAATGATGTAATATGTTAAATCATATTCTTTATATATATTTTGAAAGAAGTAGAACTTCCAATAAACAGTTAAGGCATTTTTCATATTTGGAATCATGAGTCAATTGAAACCAGACCACCATGAAAAACCTGGAGGCACTGGACAGCCGTTTCGTACTATTGTGGGACTTCTCAGCAGTGCGCACCCACGATGCCGCCTCACGGGATTCGAACTCAGGACGTATCAGTCTCGCGCGTGTGGACTTAACCACTAGACCGGCATCCAATGGTGTTAATGTCTAACTTCAACCAAGGTATTATATCTACCGACAAATGAATAGCTTCGAAGTAAATAACAAGTTCATAAAAAGATTGTTATGTCTCGTAGGTTGAACGCTTTATTCGGATCCTAGCTATTCGGATAACCCCAGGCTAGCACTACTCAGCGACTTGAAAGACCAGTAAGAAGACACGAGTAACAGAGAAATCACTTTACTACAAGGTTCAATTATGTACAGAAAAACAGGGGTTTTATAGTAGCTAAAAGACCTTGAGATCCCATAGTAACAGTATGTTAACAGCCAATCAGGACCTTGTTATTTTAGTAGCATTTTAGTAGCATAGCTTCTAACTAATCGCTGATTGGTTGGTCTCTTTATGAGCCTCTCTGGAGGCTCTGATAGAGTTTATTGTAAGCCGATCTAACACCTCCCCCGAATAAGATTTTTTCTTTGGGTCTACTTGCAGTTTGGTGACAGGGTTTCTGTGGCGTTCGGACTTCCTTGGTATTTCATGTCTATGGGTGTCTGTTGGGGTTCTTGCCACCGGAGTATATGTAACTACTTCTAGCGGAAACCTCTCTTGGCTATCTGCGGTGTCTAGGATCCTTTTTTCTCTGAGTATTTGATTAATGTGTCTGATCCACGTTCCGAAAGTCCCACGCACCTTGTAAAGAACATTTCCCATTCTCTTTACAATGACTCCAGGTTCCCAACGCTTTTTCTCGCTGTATGATTTGACGAGCACTTTATCCCCGACGTTAAAACTCCGGATGTTCTGATTTTGTCTGCGTCCCACCATTGGTTTAGGTGGCAACATGGCGTCAAACACAGTTCGAATTTTTCTTCCGAACATCGCTTCAGCAGGGGATTTTCCATCTGGGACGATATGGTTAGGCGTAGTTCTATAAGCTGTTAGAAATCTCGTAATTGCCTGACTTGTCCCCTCGCCATCCCCTTTCAGGAGTGCTCTTTTGAACGTGTCGACGAAGCGCTCAGCCTGTCCATTTGATTGAGGGTGATAGGGTGGAGAGCGTATATGTACAATTCCATTAATGTTGCAGAAGTGCTTGAATGAATCTGCAGTGAATTGTGATCCATTATCGGTCACTAAAGTCTCAGGAACTCCAAAGCAACTAAACAGTTCGGATAACTTGCTGATCGTTTCACTGGCTGTACACGTTGCCATGGCATAGATTTGTGGCCATTTTGTGAGTGCATCCACTATGACGAGAAACATTCTTCCTCTTATTGGGCCAGCGAAATCGGCGTGCAGCCTCTCCCATGGACTATTAGGTTTTTCCCATTGTTGTGGTTCGCACTTCTTTGGATTTTTAGCTGCTTGCAGGCACGACGAGCAATTACGGCATTTGATTTCGATATCTTGATCCATTGTAGGCCAGTAAGCATAGCTTCGAGCCAACGCTTTCATCTTATTGATCCCGGGATGGCCGCTGTGGAATTGTTTCAGAACCCTGTGGCGTAATGTTTTTGGAACAACAATTCTGTCACCAAACATAATACATGAGTCGACCATCATGAGTGAGTCTCGCCGGCGGAAATATTGTAGCATCTCACTTTGGAAACGACGGTTCGGCCACCTGGTTAGGAGATAACCACTAACTTCTCTTAATGTCTTGTCGTTTATCGTAGCTTCTTTGATAGCTTTGAAAGTGACTGGTAAGCCATCGACTGCGTCTTCCAATACTCGATGTACTTCTGCCTCCGTCTCAATTGCTGCTACCAATGTATCTTCTTCATGTTTTACTCGCGAACCAATCAGTCTAGACAAAGCGTCTGCTTGTCCGAAATCAGTAGTGGGCTGGTACTTGATCTTAAAGTCATAACCTAAGAGTGTAGTTCCCCACCGTTGCAGTCTGTTTGCTGTGTATACCGGGATACCTTTCTTCGACCCAAAAATGGCTAACAATGGTTTATGGTCAGTTAGTAGGGTGAACTGGCGTCCAAATATCATCTTGTGAAACTTTTTTATGGCAAAGATAATCGACAATGCTTCCTTTTCGATCTGACTGTAGCTACGTTCTGCTGTAGTTAATGATCTAGCTGCATGCGATATGGCTTTTTCAGATCCGTCTGGCATGATATGAGAAATAACTGCTCCAATGCCATGGTTTGAAGCATCTGATGCTACTACAATGGGTAAGGATGGGTCATAATGGGTGAGCAGCAGATCCGAGACTAGTATTTTCTTGATTTCCTCGAAAGCGGCTTGACAATCCGCAGACCAATCCCACTTCACATTCTTCGCCAGAAGGTTATTTAAGGGGGCACGCAGGTGATGAAGGTTAGGAATAAAAGCTCCATAATGACTAACTAGTCCCAGAAAGGATCGTAGTGTAGGGACGTCCGTTGGTCTAGGCATAGTTTTCACTGCCTGAGTATTCTCTGGATCTGGTCTTCTGCCATCTTTGTCGATTATAAATCCGAGGTAGCTTACCTTTTTCATACAAAAGTTACATTTCTCTGCACGCAGTCGAAATCCATATTCGGCTATTCACGACAGCACCTGGTCGAGCTTCTTTTCTAAGTCTATTTTATCTACTCCCATAATTATTATATCATCCAGATAGGCTGCAGCACCTGGAACATCCTGTAGCATAGTATCCATCACTTGCTGAAATATAGATGGGGCCGTCTTGACTCCAAAAGGTAGTCGATTATACCTGAATAGGCCCTTGTGTGTGTTTATGGTGAGCAGATTTTTACATTCATCAGCAACCGGAATTTGTAAATAAGCTTCCGATAAATCTAACTTTGCAAAGAGCTTACCACCATTCAGCTTAGCAAAAAGATCTTCAGGTAGGGGTAGTGGATACTGATGAGTTTCTAGGGCTTCGTTTAGCCCGGTTGAGTAATCGGCACATAAACGGATGCTACCATTAGTCTTCTTTACTACCACTATAGGTGCAGCCCATTCTGAGAAATTCACTGGCTCAATGACACCCAATTTCTGAAGTCGTTCTATCTCTTGTTCAACCACTGGGAGGGCAGCATAGGGTACAGGTCTTTTAGGTCGAAAAATGGGAGTAACTGCAGGTTTTAAAGTTAGTACTGCTTTAGCCTTCGTGCATTCTCCTAATCCTTCTTTAAACACTTTGTGATGTCTTTGCAACACAGTATTTTTCTGGCTACTCTCTAAGGAGTTATCAGAAGTAACTCGTCTGCAGATGCTATTAATTGAATGTTCTGCTAGCTTGAGTGTTTCTATAAGATCTAGACCCAATAAGTCGAGTCCTGGGTTCTTCGTAAGGTATATGGTTGCATTTGTCGTAACCTCACCTTTAGACACAATGCAAGGTATTTCCCCAACAATATTTAACTTTCCGCCGGATGCACTGTGGTTCGCCCAATCTTCCTCCAAGTTTCTGGGTCTATTAAAGTAATTTCAGAAGCTCTATCAAGCTGAAGTCGACTACGGTGTTTATTAATATTCAAGGTCACGTACTTTCTTTGGTGGCACCTTCGAGCTTTGTTATGCGATACCAATATTTTTTTCATTAATGTCACAGACCTGTATTTCTCGAAGTAAGGTTTTGCAAAATGTCGTTTATAGTTTCTTTTCCTGCATCTGGTTTCTACATGGCCCTTTCGATGACACTTACTACAACAATGTTCTTTATACGGGCAAAAACTCTTATAGTGCCAGCCTCCACATGCCCAGCATGGAGATGATGGTTTGTCGCCGTTAGTACGATAATTACATGTGCTGGAACCTTGCAAGGATTTTCTCTTGACTGCATTAACATTATAGGAACAGTTACCGTTTTCTTCCATTGAGGTATCATGCTTCAAGTTCACTAACCTTTGGCACTCGGTAGTAACTTCTTGTAATGTTATGTTTGGGCACTGTTCGATTTTACTCAAAATTCTGGTTCTAATATCAGCATCTTCGGAAGATTGGAGGCTACAAACGAATACGAGACATTTAAACTGGTCTTCTGTCATAGTTGATAATTTGAAACGTTCACATTCACGGTTTACTAAACCTGCGTGCTTCACCCAGTCATCCTCAGCTGCTTTTGTTATCTTCAGACATTGATAACGAATATTAAATAGGGACGACTGTTCAGCAAAAATTTGTGACAAAATCTCAATGGTTTCATCAAAAGTAAAATCTCTTGGGTTCTTTGGGAGAATGAAATTACTATAGCGTTCATGTTCAGCTGTGCCAAGTTTTCTTAAGAGTATTCTAACCTTTGCGGCGTCATCAAGTTTTCTGAGGTCGACCTTGAATAAATCTTCATATTTCTTGAACCAGGTTTCGAAAGTAATACCAGACGAACCATCAAAATTGAACTCATGGATAGAATTAATAATGTGGTCGACATTAGATTTGGCAGCATCATCTGTAGCACCAGATTGACTTAGGTTCAATTTCTGCGTTAAAGTCTCTATGATACGAACCTGGAACTGCTCAAATCGTTTCTCTTGACGCTCCAGCAAGGCTTCAATTTGTTCAAAGGTAAATGGCATCTTGATAAGCTAACCCCGTCGCCAATTTGTTATGTCTCGTAGGTTGAACGCTTTATTCGGATCCTAGCTATTCGGATAACCCCAGGCTAGCACTACTCAGCGACTTGAAAGACCAGTAAGAAGACACGAGTAACAGAGAAATCACTTTACTACAAGGTTCAATTATGTACAGAAAAACAGGGGTTTTATAGTAGCTAAAAGACCTTGAGATCCCATAGTAACAGTATGTTAAGACCTTGTTATTTTAGTAGCATTTTAGTAGCATAGCTTCTAACTAATCGCTGATTGGTTGGTCTCTTTATGAGCCTCTCTGGAGGCTCTGATAGAGTTTATTGTAAGCCGATCTAATAAAGATACAAGATATAAATTCGTTATCATAACAGTTAACATTTTGCATGAAATTCAGATAATGATAGCTTTTTATGTTGTAATCGAAATTTAATTTTTGATTATAAATGTCAACTCCAGAGATTTATTGTTTACTTCAAAGCTTCATCTGTCAAATACATAATTTCAAACTTCAACTGATAGAATAAGTTGAAATACTAACTGTAAACATATCAATCTTTTTCCACTGTCACATTTACGACAGTTGAAGCTTTTACCTGTAAATTAAACTTTAATAAAATCTGATCATTATAATGAGCTATCATTCTCACATTTAAAAAGAAAACTTCGTGTGAATAAAATCACAAAGTTTGATTAATCAGTCATTTTAACCTCTAGCTAAGAGATATATATGAACATTTTTGATGTGGGTTTGTTCTCTGAGCTGATGATGTCGTTCAGAAGGACGATGAAAGCTCCATGACCAAACCATCCAGCTCAGAGAACAAACCCACATCAAAATCACCCACCTGAGCTAC
>NC_031495.1:58913046-58927065 GCF_000237925.1 Schistosoma mansoni
GTTAATGTTTATATAGAATTCTATATTAAACTATAGTAATAGAAATTCATTATTTCAATAAATTTTTATGTAAATCATCTTTGAAACAGTATCATATTTGATTTTTGAAAGAAAACAATAATGTAAAATTATAAATGTAAATGTAACCTAGATTCTATAAGTTTATCTTCATAAGTAACCTTATAAAACAATATATTTCGTTCATTACAACTTTTGTGTGGATAGGACACACATTGAGGAAAGTACTCAACTATGTCACAAGACAAGCCCTCACATGAAATCCTGAAGGTCAAATGAGAAGCGGAAGACCAAAGAACACATTACGCCGAGAAATGAAAACAGATATGAGAAGAATGAACAAAAATTGGATAGAACTAGAAAGGAAGGCCCAGGACATAGTTGGCTGGAGAATGCTGGTCGGCGGCGTAATTAAGTAAGTAAAGTAATTCAGTGACACAGTAAAGAAAGCTGTATACTTTTATTTTTACAGTCTTTTTTTAAATGACTTTCTTTTTTCATCAATCAGTCTTCTAATCAATCATATACTTTTAGTTGTGTTACATGAACTATGTTAAATTCTTAATAAACTATTTATGTTTTTATGATCCTGATCTTATGATACAATGTAGGATCAATTTCTCTTTTCTTGAAATAATATAACATGTACATTTTGAAATTCAACAAAAAAGTAAATGTAATTAACCGAAATTAAAAAGCTTTAATTAACTGACAGCACTTGACAAATGCCATCAAACTATGAGTAGCTCAAGTTATAACTAGGTGAATAAACCGAAAACGTAGTTACTTATGCCTGTCACCCCTCGTGGAAGAGCGTAGGTTGTTTACCAACATTCTCCATCGAACTTTGTATTGAGTAATCCTCTCCAGTTCTCTCCAGTTTTCATTCATCCCTTTAATATATACTTTCAATTCTCAGTGCATTATGTTTTTTGGTCTTCCTCTCTTCCGTCTCCTTTCAGGATTCCAAGTTCACGCTTGCTTCGTGATGCAGTTTGATTATTTCCTCAATGTACATCATATCTACTTCCAACATCTTTTCATAATTTCCTCTTCAGATTGATTATGGTTTGTTATCTCCCACAATAGGTTGTTCTTCATGGTGTTCGGCTATTAACGGACTTTGAGTATCATGGTTTGTCCTCTCCCACAGTAGACTGTCGCTGATTGTATCCGGTCTACGGACATTGAATAGTCTTGTTTTTAGGTTTATTAAAAAAACACAGAACGACAAATAATTTCAAATATATTGTTCAAGATATAAATTATACATGTGTATTACATACATCGATCCTTTGTATATTCGATTAAAAATGATTATTTATTCGTGGAATCTGGTCAAATGAAAATTACTTATGGTAGTGTTGATTTACATGTGTTAAGATGACCTAATTACTGAATGTTATGTAACCATCAAATTCTCAGCCTTAACATGTAGTGATTATTCCTAGTTCTAAGCATAAAAAAAGCAAACTGATTGGTAGCAACTCTGTTGTTTATTTCTTTCATTGCTTTATGTCTAAAATAACTTTAAGCTATGTGGAAAATAATAATAATGGTAATAATAATACTAAAATTGAATAGTAAAAGAATCATCGTAAATTTCTTCACAGTTGTAACCTGATTGTGTTTTACTGCTACAGTCTCCCCTGGTAATTGAATTCGATCAACTGAGCATGCAACCATGAGTATATACTAATAAAAACCTTATACCGTCCTTTTTTTAAGCAAACTGATTTTACGATAGAATATACTGAAAATAGTGTCTACATCAAAAAGAGCTGACAATTTGGAATTAAAATCAATCTACTTGAATATTTGCACATTGTTTCGATTGGGTTGAAAGATAGAACAAAATAATTGAAATAGACATAGGTTGGTTTGTTCCTTGGTATTTTTCGCTTGTATTCTAAACAAATAAATAAACGGATTTAACAAAATATAAGTAGGATAAATGACATTTACGGTATCTGACTTACATTGTCTTAGTGAAGTTACAGAAGGGCTAGACTAACAAATGTTAAGGCTTTACATAAACGAATTGAGAAACTACAGTTTTATCTAATGAATTCTGATCAGCTTGAGATGTTACTAATGAAAATTAAATTACTATTTTAAGCTTTTTGATATCTAATCCAACTTAATATATATAGTTTAAAACTAACGACTTTCCACTAATATCGGAGCAAGGAGATCTACAATCCTGAATGACCCGTTTTTGCATGCATGATTACTAATATAGCTAGTTCATGTGTATAAATTTCAGTTATTACGAAACATCGTTGCAACAAATAGTACCTATCTAGCCACATTGGCTTCATTGAGGCACGACTAATCATGAAACTGACTATTATTAAGAACCAACTGATAGTTTGCCTAAAGTCAAGTAATGCCATAGATGTTACAATTAGGATGGTCACAGAAATTATCATAATAACCTATCTCTAGTATTCATTTCTTTAAAATGAGTTAACATTTACCAATATGCAAATGACTATTTATAAGCCAATCTATAGACTAAAGTACTAGTAGAAAACCATGATAATCCAGTAACTTCTACTTACGACGGTAATAATGCAGCTTTTGTTTTAAAAAATAAAACCGAGTGCATTTTCAAGAGACACGTCAAACAGTGGAGTTCTCCCACTTAATCTGACATTACTTTTAACTGTACATACATTTAAATAAAGTAGTTTCATTAATGAAAACCCTCATATTCTAGCCCTACGGATTTATTTGATCGTTTCAGTGATTATAATAAGTTGTGTTCCAACTGATTATAACAGCACAGTTTCACTTGTTTTTCGGATAAAAAGAAATACTTATAGTCTAAAGTGAGTTAGAGTTTAGTGAGATTACTACACTAGATGATTATTAGTTAACTCAGGTTCATAAAACATTCCCACCTTAGCAAACTTTATTACAAAAATGTTATCACCATTCCCAACTATTTAAGTTATTATGTTCAAATCTCAAAAAATTTATACTCTATTTATAAATCCCAATTTTATGATATGTATATGTACACATAAAATTTATCAAAGAAAATGTCGACATAACCTTTGCACAACTGTTTGCCCAGCTGTCAAGTTAAATTGATGCATAAATATTCACACGCCATTGATACCAGCTAAGTTTAACCTGCTTCGAGTTATATATATGTTGGGAATTATTAATATTATCATATTAGGGTAACCCTGTTGTGTGGTCTACTTATATCCATATAAGTAGTATATGGTGATAGTCAGGCAGAAAAGCGATAAGAAAAGAACTGAAATGAAGCGCAATTGGCAGGAAAATGGACAAACAATGAAATTAGAGAAGATGAATTGATATTTACAGAAGAAACAGTGAAGATTGAGACAATTGGTTGTTATTAGCTGTTTGCTGTATGGTTATCAGAATTTAGTGAAATAGTCTGTAATGTGTATCTTAATACATACGGTTGTACCCACCCGTGTTCTCGTTCACAACAACCCTATAAAATGTTATAGTTGTTAAAAGATTAAAGAGTGAAATTAATGTGGTGCATATCATGCATGTTGGTTATAAAAGTAGTTTTGCAAGACACTTTAGAAAAATAAATTAAAAGTAATGAGAAAAATGCCAGCAAACAAGAGTAACCTGTATTAAGAAATATATGTTTATATTGGAAGATAGGACAAGGATAATAAGTCTCGTTAAGAGGGTTAATTAAAACTTGGTTTTAAAGGTGATATTGTGGTGTATGCTACTTAAGTTGACAGATATACGTATTAGGTAGCATCAATCGTAAGTAGAATGCCTATCAGCAGGAGATTGAATTGAAGAGAACAGGAAGGGAAACAGAGAGCAATGGTAATAAAAACAGAAGTAAAAGAATCATGAAACATGTAAAGGACAACTGAAGGAAGATGCAATAATAATGTTTTTGTTGTCAGTATAGAGAGGTTTGAGGAGATTGTGGAATTTTTATAACTTCAATCACGAGCTGACCTTAGCTAGACTGCTATTACAAACTGAAGAGCACCAGAAAGCTGTTACGTCTTAGTGTGCAAAGTTTGAGGAGAGCGCATGAATGACCATATTGAAGATCAAATCCAAAGCCTCTGGACTACTGAGTCAGCAAACAATGGTTTACTTGTCTAACTTCTATCGATTAGCCAAATTAAACGATCATCTACCATTGCCTAGAATAGGTAACTAACTTACACTCGACATGGTTGAACTCCGCTGTTCACAGCTTCTCATTAAAACCCCAGGATTTGTATTATGAACATAATAAATATGAGCAAATTAATGTTATTAGTATAGCGGGGTTTTGCGCGTGACACAAGTTTGTTTATTAATTATATTAGCAGTTTTCGGTCAGTTATATCTCTTAGTGTACTGATACATTTAACGTAACAATCTGTTAATATTCTTCAAATTTTGTCATACAAGTTTAAAAATTAGGAATATCATCATCATACCTAATCCAATATTTGAGCTCCAATGTGAACAACAGACTTTAACTTACACTTATAAGTAATCATTACATGGAATCTTGTAATAATTAAGAATATTGGGATTATAGTATAAACTAGGAATCAAGAAGTACTAGATAAACACGAACGAATATATTGTATTTGGAATTCGAAATCAAGCAGTCATCAAGTACAAAAGAATCATTGGTTCATATAAACACCACAAATCTCCATTACAAATACCGTATCACGATTATGAAAAAAAAATTTTCATTGGTTCCTTTTTGAGTTGTTTATCAGTTAAGTAAAGTGGTAATCTTTATTAAATAAGGGATATCTTATATACTATTAGTATATAAAAAAATTACGTATGTGTAAATATATGTTTATCTAGTTACTAACTAAACTACTTGAAATAATGCTATCATTATTATCATTGTATACAATATGGCTACCATGACAATAAGTATTAAAAGACCATTTAATGATATGACTCTAAGAAACTTATATTGACTTCTTACATCAAACCTTGCTTAAAAGCTAATATGTACATATGTATCCACTAATTTAAACATTTCCGGCTTACTAATCTATAATAGATACATTTGAAAAATTCATTAAAAGTGTAAACTTAATGCATTATTATGAGTAGCCCTCTTTCCTGGTATAGAAACCTAAACATAATTAGTTACGCCCGTTACCTAATGGAGAAACAAAAAGAGCCCACCAATATTCTCCATCGGACTCTGTGCTGAACAATCCTTTACGGATTTTTACAATTGCTATTCATTCTTTTTATATTCCTACCTAATTCTCGATACACTATGTACCGCGGTCTTCCTCTTTACCTTTCGCCTTAATGATTCCAAGTTCAGGCTTTCCTCAAGATGCAGTTTGAAAAGTTTCACAATCCACTTATATTCACAATGTCAAACATCTTCTCAATAGTCAAGGAATATTCTTGGAATTGATTCTATGATGTTTTCAAAGATGATCCCTAGTGTTGCGATTTGGTCTGTGCATGACTGATCCTTACAGAATTCAGCCTGTTGATCTGGAAGTTTGGCGTCTGCTGAATCTTTCATTTGGTTTAGTGACCCTCTGTTGATAAGCTTTCGTGCTATCGATAATAGTATTATGCCTGTATAGTTCTCACACTAGCTGAGAAGTTTTTTCTGTTTTATTTCGATGAGAGATCTCCATTACTTATTTGTTGGTTCTTGTTCCTCCTCCAAAACCTTCCTGAATTGAATGTGTAGCATATTTGAATTTACTTCTATTTGTGGTTTCATTGCTTCGGCTGATATAATGTCAGGTCCTGCTGCCTTTCCACACTTGATTCGTCTGATGACTGGCAATCCTGATTTCCTCGATCGTTGGTGGAGTGACAGTTATAGTAAGGTCTGTATGTGCTGGTTCAATATCCGTTGGGTTCAGTGGGACTACGTTATTCAAATGTTCTTCAAAGTGCTCTTTCCACCTGTTCTGCCGTTCCTGAATCTCAGTACCGATATGGAAACCCGAAAACGCATGGTAAATATGTTAGGTAAAAATGTGGTATTCTGTGTAGATTCTAAAATGTTCTGTGTTATCGTCCTATTCAAGTATTTCGGTTAGCTATATCATTCTATGACACAGCACTGACTAGATTGTAAATTATCCTTTATGATAATTCTTACCCAGATATTAGTTATTTAAATAATTTTTCGTATAATATTTGAGAAAGCAAATCATTTTTTTTACTTCACTTTCATATCTGAATCCCCAAATCTGTTCATGAGATAAAGTCAAAATCTCGTATTTATGTATTTAAATACGATAAATAAATATTTTAAAAGTCTTGAGGAATCACCTATCTAGTCGATAGTGGTCATCATGTTGATAAAATTTCAGCGTTTAAAGTTATATAGTTATATAACTCACTCTATGATTCTAGAATCTGACTCTTACATACAGCTGAAGGAATACACATAAAATATCCTAACCTTTGTATACAAAAGAAGTTGATCCAGTCTTTGAGTCTACCCTTAACTGCTATGGCTTCTTCTTTATCGTTAAGATGATTTGGACAAGGTGTTGTTCACCCCAGAAGATGATACTAAAATTTCCAAACGTAAAGGTGAAGTAGACAAAACACCTTTAGTCGAAAAACAGCTAATCGGTGTTGTTAGAAACCTGGAGAACAAATGGACAATAATCCCAGATTTATATGATCACATACACTTAAGGTCAAGTGCATTTCATTTTGGTCAATGGGCCAATTCCCTAAGAATACAGTAGTATATATGAATCAGTATTTGTACACTTTATTCGGTAGTCCAATACACTTTCTCGCTCACTCTTGTGTTCTCACTCAAGTAGTCAGTTGGAGAAGCGGGGTTAACGCGTAGCGTATCCGTGTGTCAGTACTAGATTTAGGACTCATTAAGGATGTTAATACTTCCGGACAACCCATTTTCCCGCTTGACGTTAGATTTTTCTCCACCAACTGAATCTATCCGCTACATATGTGATTATGTTGATTCTAACAACATAGATGTAGGCCTTCAATATCTTTCCTATGTGTGCGCCAGCCAAAGAAGAGTGATGGATCCTTAAAAAGGTCCATTTACAGAAAACAAACATGGAACGGCCAGCTGACCAACATCTATAGCTGGGTCCCATTAAGTAGAAAGAAAAATCTTATTAATACTTTGTTTTACCGACTACATAAGATACATAGTATTAAATGGATTGATGAGGAACTTGGATTCTTCAGAATAACTGGCCAAAAACAGCTAACCAAGCCGCTTCATAGAGAAGAGCATGAAATGAAGTCGGAAAAAGGGATCTGGAACCTTAGAACAAGAGGAAGAACGACTCTAAACTGTGAAATTACCAAACATCTCTTGGATACGGGGCATCAATCTTTCAAGGTGATTAATAAACAACCAAACTCCAGTCTTCTAAAGTTTTCTGAAACCGTTGCTATCGGGTGTCAAAAACCTAATTTATATGTTCGAAAGATGTTTATTAATTTTTCCTTGCCTTGGTGACAAATATTCCTTCGTTGCATCTTAAAATATTTTTTAAAACTATTTCTTACATTTATTACATCATTGGGTTTTTATTTCGACTATCTTGCAAATTAGTAATCTTATTTTATTGCTGAGCTTTACTCATTTTACTCCTATCAACGTTTGCTTATTATGTAGCCACTTGCTTCTCACCCTTTAAACTCTTGTCACAATCAGCGTTGTAGAACTTTCTTTTACATACAGGGTATATTTACAATATTCAGTTTATCACCCTTGCCACACTATACTAATGTGACTTCAACATAACTTCCAACTAAACTAATTTAAACCATTTCGTGATTATGTTTTAAATATCATAGGTTGTAAGCAGCTGACGAGGACCAACGAAATAAAATGAATTCATGCTATTCTTCTAGAATCTTTGTTCTTGCTCTTTTCAAAATGATGAATGGAACTAAGTGCAAGAAATTGTTCCTGACAGCACTTCATTTCATTTTACCTCTCTATTACCTTTAATTATTGAAATAAAAACATTTTAATTTTCCAACTCCATTCAATCCGTTGCTAACTTACGGATTTTACAAGGCTTTCTATTTACACACACAATCTTTTCTTGTTACTATTTGGATTACGTAATCTAGTATTATAACCGTTTTATAATATTATATTTATTCACTGTTCACATGTCCGCACGGCATTAATACCTAAAAAAATGTTATATATTTATATAATTATACAGCCTGACTCGCTGAACTTCGTAATTTTTAGTGTTTGACTTGACACTTTATTATAAAAATGGGGTTTGCGGAGATTGTAGTAATTTTAATAGTTGAATTCATGAGTCGATGTAAGCTAGACCACCATGTAAAACCTGGGAGTATTGGATGGCCGTTTCGTCTTAGTATGGGACTCCTCAACAGTATGCACCCACGATCCTGAACAAGGGACTCGAATCCAGGTCATTCGGACTCGCATGCAAACGCTTAACCTCTAGATCACTGAGTTGGCCCGCATTCAACGGTGTAAACGTCTGACTTCAACCAATCCACGTGTTTAGCAACCGTCCACCATTGTCTTCAGTGAGTTAATATCTCACAACAAACCCAGTTGAACTCCACTGGTCACAGATTTTCACTAGAACTCCAGGAAATCCATCTTGAAGGTAGTCACTAACGGTTAAGTGTTCGCTCAAATATTCTTCGGTTTTGAATATTCTATGAAGATTTTCAAACTGCTGAAATGCATAACCCTTATGATATTGGTTTTTTTCAAAATTTCAGTATTTTATTCTCAAGTTGACACACTAAAATTTTACAAAATATTCTATTATATTTCATTTGATTTATATGGCTTAAAATTGACTTTTTTGACTTTATGAATAAGGACATAGATAAATTTATTTGATAACTGATTCTCTAATGAGGATAACAGAAATGAGGGAAAATTCTGGTCATATGATTATATCCAAATAATGAAATACTTAGTGATGGATTAAAATTGAGTGAAGCAATCTGTATCTCTCTATGACAGCCATTTTTGACTGGTTATTTTGATAGATGGAAAGTTTTACCATTGACAATAATAATATGTTTCATTGATCCACTAATTTATCTCCAATCGATAAATCTTATATCTTTTGGTTAACGGTGTGAGTACAAAGTGTTTTAGAACACACTTGGGAGGTGAACTTTAAAAGGGACAAGACTCAATAAAAACAGATGACGAATTCTCATTCCATTCAGCCAAAAAACGTATAGTTAAAATAATTCATAAGACTGATATTAGTCTTTATCATACGGTATTCTGAACATCATATGTGATCAAAAGTAATTTGTACGTACGCTGGATCAACTTTGATAATATTGAATTATCATCCAGAATGGTGTGATTCATATTGTTTCTTCCAATTACCTTTGTTTTTTTTTATTTACCAATCCGCCCAGTTTGACCTTGATTTTCAACTATCTATATATCTTGATATGTGAATATGATGAGATTGCTGGAAATATATGTTCATATATAGCATAGTTCTGACAAACTTCTTGTTCACATTGTATTATCTAGCTTTACTTTACTTAAAAAATGTATTCGGTGAGTTTCGTCAAGGCCACGGTGTCTTGAAAGATTTGATACTCCTTACAAATTTCTTACCCAGAATTCAGCCACAGAACATCAGTGATAACCTTTCTGATTATCACATCTGATGACGAAGAATTGAATCCCTCTAGGGAAGTTACTTTTGTTCAAACATCGGATACGCAGACTTGCGCAAAACTTAATTATTCTGAGATTATCTTCTGCTGTACAACGCAAAAACGCAATGCGTTGGTTGTAGATTTGCCTAGACCAATCACCACAATGCAACTTGATTGACAGAATTCAATCAATTTTAAGATCTAGGATAAAAAGGAATATAAGAAATTGAATATTTCAACCAAAATGTAAGAAATGGACTTCACATTCAAACAGGAAGGTTCACTAATATTTAGTTCGGAAACAGCATACCCCATAAATGATATAAAATATCTGAAGAAGTTAAAATATTTGACGCCCTAAATTATATATACTCGTTTTCTTAAACACAATAAAAACTGATAATCACATTTCATTAAACCAAAAACAGATTAATTATACGTTGATTTTAATGACCGATACACTGAAAATAGCTTGATACATTTAAAGTTTTAACATTTGGCATACTGAAATAATTCCACTGTTATAAAATCTAAACAATTAAAACTATGGAGATTACTTAAAAAAATTAAAGAGTAGTATAACACAAATGCTGCCGTTGTAGTGAACAGAACACTGTTCCTTCTGCAAATATCAGTCCATCTTCTCATTGTTTATGAATTTTCATACCGATTTCTTTCCATTACGGTTCTTTCCTTATCAATTTTCTAGTGGAATACATTCTATGCCCGACCATCACCATACACTACTTATGTGGATATAAGGAACCCACATCACGACGTGACTTCATCTATAGACTTTAGGAATAATTTGTTCACTGAATAACCTTATTTTCTAGTTTTTCTTATATTATTATATTTATTATAAAAATCATTATTAGATTGGTTAACGTCAGACAATAACACCGTTGGATATCGGCAAGCTCAGTGGTCTAGAGGTTAAGCGTTCGCGCACGAGACCGATAGATCCTGGATTCGAATCCCACGTGCGGGATCATAGATGCGCACTCCTGAAGAGTCCCGTACTAGGACGAAACAGCCGTCCAGTTCTTCCAGGTTTTCCATGGTGGTCTACTTTTAATCGACTGATAAATTTAACCACTAAAATTATTATTAGATATTCGAATGTTCTATTATTTAATATTTAACCGGTTAAAGTATTTAACAAAATTAAAACTCATATCTGAATATATTAATTATCTACGTGTATAAAATTATTAAAGAATATTTATATTGTAGGACTTCCTATTTTGATACCTTCATATGAACATTTTGTAATAAATAAAAAAGAAAATATAAACAACTTAATTCTGTGAATTAAAATGCCCCAGATTACAGTTATATAATATACCCTTATGGGCCAGGGTAATCTTGCACTGTTTTTCAGGAGAACCAGACACCATCCAGACTTCCACGCGGCAACCCAAACAGTATTGCTCAATCCCGTTTAACAGGAGAGCCAGACACTGCCCAGGCTTAACCCAAGCAGTACAGCTCAATCCCGCCCTATAGGAGAACCAGACACTAAATAGGCTTTAAAGCCACGATCCGAACAGTACAGCCCAATCCTGTGGCGCAACCACTCAGGTACCAAACACCCAGATTACATAATAATAATAACAATAATAATAATAATGATAAGAAGAAGAAGAAGAAGAAGAAGAAGAAGGAGAAGAAGAAGAAAAACAAACAATATGGGATAAAGTTAGTTCATTTTATTTCATATGACTTATAACATTGATTTCTATCATTAAAACAAAAGATTTTCCATACATTTCTCTGTTGAACATCATTATTATTTAGTTAATTAATGGAAAAAAATAAAAATATTTATAATTACTTCCTATATATGAACATATTCCATTGATAGACGAAACAAATCAACCATAGAAAGATGGTTATGTAATCAAATGAAAGAGACATACATAAAATGTTATAAATATAACAAATATAGCCTAAATGAGTCCATCCATATATATATTGATATAACTCTTTCAACTGATTGGTTGACTAAATTGTTAGATTTTTAAAATTTGATTAACTTAGAGACTAGGAGAAATGATTTCACATCTATTTTGCCCTACTTAAATTAACAAGTGTTTTAATAATTATTATTCTGTAAACAAATCTTCCGTCAACATTTCAAACTCTGAAATACGTACTGAAATAGTCTCATAGATAGGATATATCTATTCTTACAGTAACATGGAAATGGAAGGTTACTCAGAAAATGAATAAGTTAGTTTGATTATTTGAGACATAAGTAATTTACACTGTTTAATGGCATAAAGTAATAAGAACAACCCACAGAAGAAATATATGTTAGCATGATATTATAATGGTTCAAATTAAAATTAACAGCTCAAAGCAATAGATTAGTGACTTCTCAACTGTTCACAAATCACAATAAACGTCTCTGATTCAAATATTTTGTGACCAATCAAGTAGTGAATGTATTTTAGTGGCCGTATATCTGACTCCTTTTGGATCGTTTCTTATTGCTATCAAATAATTGCTGTCGAAATATACATTCTGACTACTCTCGTATATAATTATCGACTTAGCTTGCGTTAGTGTATAACGGAATTAAATAAGTCAAATATGAGAATGAATTTGGAATACGTATATTTCATACAATCATTGATCCAGACAGACAATCAAAGGAACAAAGCAAAATGAAATCATGCGCGACGGAGAAGGCATGTGAGCCAACTTGATTCAACTAAGCGTTAATAGATATTTATAGTCCAACAAAAAATAAGTTACAGACATGTGATGAGTAGGATAAGAAGTGTACACACATACGCTCATATAAAAACAGTCAAGGTTGATAAGCGAATAACTAACATGGTCAAAATATAGCATCAGAAGAATGGATAAGTTGGTTTCTCCAGAAGCTAGAATAAGCTATGTGGGCTCGACATAAGACTAGCTACAACAGTATGCATACACTTTGATGAAAAGCTTATATCCTATCACGAGGTTAGGCATTACAAAATTCAACCCTTAATCATCCTTCTGGTTAAAAGTGAAACATCGATCTAAGAGAGGTAAGCTGAAAATTGAGGAGAACAAAATTTATTTGTATATTGTACCGGGATTATTGCTTATTATTTCATCGCATTTTTATTTAAGCAACTATGATCGTTAACATTTAATTAGGCCTGAAAATGGATAGGGTCTATTCGATAAAGAAGAAGAATTAGTTTATTGCTTCGTTAATAGTTAATTCGGGTTCGGAAGTATACTTATCTTGATTGAATTTTGTAAGATATCCTTATCCATAACACTGGACACTAAATAACAGAGTTCATAATTGGGAATCGTAACACGTATGCGTATATCCTTCATATTCCATTGAACCACAGTATTATACATTATTCAGGAAAAATTTCCTTCAATCTATCTTGGTTCCTCTTTCTTCGTCTATGAGAAATAGGATAAGCTGATACATTACGTCATTATTTATTTGTGATTGCCTGGTTAACACTGCAGTATATTTTCAAAACGGCTCCTGTCAATGACAAATTTCAACATACTTCTATATTTTATCGAATTACCCTCCCTTAAGTATATACATAATAGTTGAAAGCGTGAGTCAATTGAAGCTAGACCACCATGGAAAACCTGGAAACACTGGACGGCCGTTTAGTCCTATTATTGACTCACGCTTTCAACTATGATAAATACTAAATCTCCACAAAACCCCTTCTGATAATTAATATAATCATAAGTAATCACTTATCTTTTTGGCTAATCTATGTAACTTATAGCAATTTGGAATATTCTTCAAATTTCTTTTTGTCAATCTTGGAAGATACGTGATATTATTTTGATTTTGTCTGTGGAATCATCATGTTACTTACATCTGATAAAACCCGCTTGTATTAGTATTCAGTGATACTGTAATGAGCATGAACACGAGTGGGGACAATCGAATATCTTTTAACACAACATTACAGAATATCCCATTAAAATATAAAAACCATATAGTGAACAGTTAATTTGCAAAATAACCATCAATTGTCTTAATCCTGATCGTTCCATCTGTAAATATCAGTTCATCGTCTTCGATTATTATTGTTCATACATTTTCACACCGCTTGCGCTTCGTTCCCGTTCTTTCCTTATCGATCTTCTACTGAAATACATTTAATGCCCGACCATCGTAATATATTACTTATGTGGATATCAGTATCCCACACCACAATAGTACATTTTAAAGAATCATTTTAACCTAATAGGACCTAATTATACTTAAACATGATATTTCTAGAGTTCCTTATAACAAGAATCAGTTTATAATACCTACCGTTTAATGTTCTACTAAATATATCTGAATAAATT
>NC_031495.1:58927265-58957473 GCF_000237925.1 Schistosoma mansoni
TCCACAAAACCCCTTCTGATAATTAATATAATCATATGCTCACTAGTGACTTCGAGAAGTATATCTAGGAGCTCTAGTGAGAAGCAGTGACCAGTGGAGTTCAAAACCACGTCTGTTGTGAGATAAGAACTCACTGAAGACAATTGGTGAATGGTTGCTCAACTTCGTGGATCAGTTGAAGTTAGACATTAACACCGTTGGATGCCAGCTCAATGGTCTATCGGTTAAGGGCTTCGGCTCGAGACTGGTAGGTCCTGGGTTCAAATCTCGCAAAAGCGGATTCGTGGATGCGCACTGTTGAAGAGTCCCATAATGGGACGAGACGGCCGTCCAGTGTTTCCACGTTTTCCATGGTGGTCTAGCTTCAATTGACTCACGCTTTCAACTATGATAAATACTAAATCTCCACAAAACCCCTTCTGATAATTAATATACATAATATACAAAACCCAAACATGTTTCAGAAAGTAATTCCCATTAAGTGATGACAGGTTGAGATGATAATCTGAAACTTGAAGACAACTACTATATGTATTTAAAAAACGGTATATTATATAATTAAATATTAAATGGCATTTTAACAAAAAACCCAAGATCATTCTGAGTTTTTTTATTGGAAACAACCATTACAAAATGAGGAATGGAAAGTCATTAAGTAGCTATTTTACTCATTCACGGAACAGTCGAAATAAAGGCTTTTCCAAAACTGATTCACCATCTAGATGATTTCTCATAAAGTAAATCTGGGTAAATCACCTGTACAAATTATGGTAAGACATATAACTGTATTATAATGGAAAGCTTAAATTATGAGGTCTTCTAAGGATGTTGTGGGCAAAGACGACTGAGATGAAACAGCTATATTGCTAAAATAGTAAATATTTTAAAAGTGGTTAGAGTAATGAAAGCTATAATTGTCAAATGATTTTTATGACCTAATTTTACCTTTTTAATAGAACAGGTTGCAAAGTGCAAAATAAAAATTTTATGCACGTTATTGATGGAGTTTTGTTCTCTGAGCTTGATGGTTTGGTCGTGGTGCTTTCATCGTCCTTCTGAACGACATCATTAGCACAAACTTCGGGTAGAAGTTAGTTAAGCGATAGTTAAGCGTCAGTTAAACAATAATATTTAAATTTACGCTAAAATAATTTAATGGGGATAAGGTGTTCACAAGAGCACTCTATAATGTTCTGGTGAGTTACCAGTCACATAAATCACTATGGAAAAAGAAGGGCTTGATCCATTGTTAGATCAAAATGTTGAAATAGTGGAGAGTACACTTTGAGAAAGAAAAGCTTAAATAGTGTTCATCCACTCTTTAGTTACACACTACTAACCAAGAATCTGAAAGAGAAACCACTTTCAAGACTCTAAATATCAGCATATTTGGAAGTGTTTAACAAAAAACAGAAGGGAGGTAATTTTGACTAGTCTGTACCAGAATGGTTTAGGGATTTTGGCTTGCTTTTAACAGTAAAATGGACTCAGATATAACTTTGAGGTCAAGAGCTGAATACATTTTTGTCAGACAGGTTTTGATCAATAAATGGTTTATTTGATAGGAAAATAAAAAGATTTTTTTAAGAATTATCACAGAAACTTCATTTCGATCAACAATGCGTCTACAGTTATCAGACGCTTAATTGGAGTTTGGGATTATTAATCAATAGAATACTTGCTCGGTTCGTATTCTTGCCATCGATACATAAATCAACTGTTTTTCAAGCGTTAATAAAATGTATACACAAAGGATTATAACGGTGATCATACTTCTTAACATGAATGGTGCATTCGGATCCGCCGACTGATCTGTCTTATTGATACACTTACATTCAATATCTATATTTCTATGTATCTTGAGCTTAACTTATTATTATTGTGGATAATAAATGTGCGTCAATACACATATGTTCCAGGTTTACTGAAGTATATGATTGATTTACATAAGAAGAACTTCTAATAAACAAGTAAAAAAAGCCTCACTATAAATTTAGGCATAATACAAGCAAATGGATTATCACATGAACTTTTAAATACATTTGGGGCGAGAAGGTATTAATTTGTCCTTATAATGCAGTGCCTCTAGCACGAAAAAAACAATAAAATGTTAGCATAGTTGTGAGATGTAAACTAACTTAGTCCATTATATTTTATTTATTCTTCTTCTCATATATCAAAATAGTTTTATCAGTTAAATTTATGAGTTGATGTAAGTTAGACCAACACTGAAAACTTAGAAGAATTGGACAGCTGTTTCGTCCTAATATGGGACTCCTCAGAAGTGAGCATCCATGATCCTGAACATGGGAAACGAACCTAAGTCCTTCAGTCTCGCGCGCGAACACTTAACCCCAAGACCATCAATTCAAACACTAAAATCATTATAATTCCCACAAATTTTCATTCTGACATCAAAGTGTTAAGATCAGACAAGTCGTATCCTGATTGGCGGATAACTCAGGTTATAAAAGCAGGACATAAAATCATAACAAATTGGCATACGGCCTTTTATAATGGCACAACAGTGTCCTTAAATACAAACCAATAAACACAGTCATATTTGAAGAAATTTTCCCATTTGCATCAACTTGGACAATTAATATCAACATTTCCATGCGATTATTTATCTTCTTCACTTTTATCGTAGTTAATATCCGATTACATTTGTTTTGATCAACAAAATAAAGGGATCTGAGAATATTTGTGCGTTTTTATAATAAAAACAGTGACAATAATTGTAAATGATAGCCACTGAAACAAATAACCTCAAAATGCAACCGTTCTTCACTTAACATTCACAATAGGGAAACATTAGAATAATCAGTCATGCAGATAAAAAATTTAAACAACCAGATTAGATTTTCCTGATTTATACTAATTGCAGGGATGGCTTCATTTTTGACGGAAAATATGATAAGTTATATTAACTTATTATGATGCTACGCAAAAGAGTGAGTTAAAGAATTCAGGCATTTAAAATGATCGATGCACAAAACTGAAAGTACCATATCATATATATATATGTGTATATATATATATATATATATATATATATATATATATATATAATCTTCACCGACTGATTGATGTTCAACATACTAGTCTAATGGTAAATCGGTGGTCTAAGGGTTAAGCGTTTTCCAGTTAAACCGAAGATCCTGGGTGTTGTTCACACTTACAGTTTCGTGGATGCACAATGCTGATGAGTCCCATGCTAGGGTGAAACATCTGTTCAATGATTACAGGTTCTCAATAGTGGTCTTACATTGATTGGTTCATGATTTCAATGAAATTTAACAATATCTACACTTTTCTAAGATCACTTAATGATTTCGACTGTAAAAATATATTTTAATTAATAACTATGACTTAAAAGTTTAGCCTACATTGTTTCTGAACACATAGATGTCTAACTAGCTATATAAATATTATTTTACTGAATTCCTATTCAATGGTGTAACGCTAACAACAGTACACCAATCTAAGTTACAAATGCACAAAGACTGTCATCTAATAACTTAATAGAAAAAGCAAGAACGACTATATTTAAACTATAAAGTTTGAAAGTCAATAAAAACGTCGTAGTCAAGTTCAATGTTTTACATTTCAAAGTAATTTCCTGATTTCACTATTTATTTTTTCCTAATAAAAAGGTTTCTTCCGTTCATTTGATTTTTTGTAACCAAAATCAACTCATTTTTATGCTTAATTTATACCAAACGACTAGGTAATACTAAAATTAGCTATCATATATAAGAAATGCTTTCACTTCGCAAAAGAACACAAACATTAAGATAAATTATTTTACGAATAGCGTATTTTTACCAAGGTCGTTTTCTGTGAGACAGGGTTGCTGACTCCATGTCCAACCCTACTCATTTACCCGGATTTGAGACCAACAATAACCCTAGAAGGGTTACAGGCAGATACTATGAGCAACAACCCCATGTGGCGGAGAACAAAACAGCCTCCAGATGAAGAGGAAATTAGGAAAAGATATTCGAGGTAGACTGGGCATACATTGTAGAAATTATCAAACTACATCACAGGGAAAGTGCTAAGTTGGAATCCAAACAAACAACTGGAAAGTATTGTCCAGGACAGAATTCGATGGTGAATGCTGATGAACGTTCTATGCTCCTTCACCACCATCTTGACATTGCCGAGGTTCAATCATATTGTTGAAAAGGTAACATTATTCCTGAATATATATATATATATATATTGTTTCAACAAAAGACTTCTATTAATATCTCCCATATCATGAAGACTGCGACCAGTTCTGGCTTGAGACCATAATAAATTATAGCCAACACATATAAGATGTTTCAGCAGCTAGCATATTTTAGGTATATTTTGTGAAACTCAATACTACTCATATTAGTAACTTAAAATCAGAATTGTTAAACAGCTTGGAGAAGGAATCGACAATGCTATATAAACTAAATTTTGTTAATTACGAAAAGATTTTCAAAATAAAGTGATAAATTACTAAATAACATGGAAATTTGGATAGATAATGTTATGGTAGGTAAGTAGAAGTGGTACATTTTCTATGACTAGAATTACAACCATTGATGGAAAAAAGATTGGCTATAATTTTCGGTACATTGATCAGAATTTTTTTGTATCTTTCAATAAGATAATGTAAAGACGAAAGCTCATAGGCTTTTACAAGTTCCCATCCACTATATATATGATTTCAAACGATGTATCAATTCTAACATCGGAAATAGTATCAAAATAGCTTTATATTATGTCACTTCTTATGTCTTTAGTCCTGCTTCTTCTCTATCATGCCACACCATGTTCTTAAAACTTAGTAAGCAAGTTGTTCCTTGACAGACAAATATACTTGGAAACATAAGAACAGCAAAACTTTTGTAGCCTCATCGAGGTGATCATATAGAATAATTAATTTAAGTTTTTAAATAAATATAGATCTGATAGGCAATCCTGATCTCAAAGTTCATAGAAAGTAATTTTCCCTGGAAGTATAAATAGGTTGAACATTTAGCTTATCCATATATTAACTGTTAAATTTGTTACTGTAAAGAAAGAAATTACAAAAATAATAATTCCATAGATTTGAATAGCTTTTTAAACTGATGTCTGTTTCGACCACTTCTTGTTTAGAAATTTAAGAAACGTTATCCTTATGAAATCTGTCGAAAACATTATATATATGATTAAATAGTTTTCTATTTCCCTAATTCATTGAATAGCCCCTTCCGTCTCACCAATAAAGCTACTCATCATCATAATAATAATGATAATGTGTTTCATTCAAATTAGTATAGTAAACAAACGTAAAATGTTTTCTGTACACATGGACTATTGAAAAACAAATAAACATTTCAAGTGAATAACAACTATTCATTTTATTTACTTGTTGTTGCTTACTACTTTCTATAAATATACTAAAAATAAATAGAGAAATTCAAGGTAAACACAATTGTTTCCCTTAAACTAAAAAAAATTCTTCAGGTCGATTGAAGAAAATGTATGTTATGGAAGTTTATTCAATAAGGTAAATATATAGTTTCATCTGACATAATTATCTGTCTCTCTCTCTCCCTCCCTCCCTCTCTCTCTCTGTATATATATATATTCTAGTTTCATACTCAATGAAGGATTTTTGTGCAATTGATCTAAGATTCCAATGATTCAACTGTAAACCAGTCCTTTATTTAAAATCATTTATTTCAGAAAGGGGTTTTGTGGATATTAGAGTAATTTTAATAATGCTTCCAGGTTTTCTATGATGGTCTAGCATCAATTGACTCATTTATTTCAGTTTATACTGAGCTTTCATGTTAACAAGATGAAATCCAACCAATTACACCCCATCGTATTGGTATAATTTTTAAAAATAGGATGAAATCTAAGATCCAAGTTTGATGAAAATTAGTGTATCAACATTGTTTTGAATAAACCAAGGATATATTATGGTCGTTTTAATTTTTCTCAAATAAACTAAGATTCAATGTTTAGGCTTTGACTTAGATTCCATCATTGACTGTATATATTTGAATTACTATTACATTTATTATGATTATTTTTCAAATGAAAAACATATGTCTTATGTGCTCATGTTAGTCAACCGGACAAAGATAGTTTCTATAGAATGCTGTATAAATATGTAAACAACTTGTTTATTAAGTTCATATATGTATATTATCATTGTTATTATTATCAGTATAGTTTATTTCAGACATTTTCAAAATCAATATGGAATACAAATTAATAAGTTTAATATAGAAGCTTATTATGTTAGTCCCAGCTATGTATTTGGTAATTGAAAAACTGTACAGACTTTTTTCGGGACGTTACAAAAGCGGTTTTGTAGGAATAGTACTGGGTCATTTAAGATCATTTTCATATTATATCTAGTGATTTAATCCAGGAATGCTTGAAAATATATAGTGATAACTCAAAAATTAATTTTTTAGATATTTAATACAATAAACTTGTAAATATAACGAATAAGATATTTATGTTAGTTGTAAAATAGTGTCTAGTTTCATATTATCAGCAAAGATTTGTGAAGATTGTTGAATTTAATTGAGATCACGAACCAACCAATGTTAAACCACCATTGAAAACCTGAAAGCACTGGCTGGCTGTTTTGTCCTAGTATGGGATCCCTCATCAGTGCACATTCATGACTCTGCACGTAGGAATCACACCCAGAACCTTCGGTCTCCTTCATGATTGAAGTTAGACATTAACGTTGGGACAAATTCAGGGGTCGCCATATCAAGAGTTTTTTTCATTGTTCTTAAAGTTAGTATTTACAAGAAACAGACGGTTATTTGAGCATAGATGCGACAGACTGTCGCCATTATCTGTTCTTTGAGTCACGACACTATAAGATCCACCCAGGTGTCTTTCCCTTTCGCTGAGTTTACCTACTTGAGCATTAAAGTCACCAGCCACTATTACTACATCAGAGCGCTTAGCTTTTCAGAGAAAGTCGGAAATTTTTCCGTAAAACTCATCTTTTAAATCATCTAAGCTGCAGTCAGTGGGAGAGTAGGCAGGGAGAACGAAGGGGCAACGACGATTTTCCCTACCTTTCGAAGTCCTTGCTGTTCCGTTTAGTCGGACAGCGCACAAACGATTGCCTAGTGTTAAGTAAATGAGATTAAAAGAATGGAGATTGATATCCAATAAGCAGATTACATCAATATTAAATTCTAAAAAAGTAATTAAACTCATTTATTTGACCATAAAATTTTTTAAAATAATTTGATATTTCGATAATGCAATGAGAAGACGAAGTTTATCAGAATTATACGATATATTTGCGCAATACATTTCGAACAATCTGATCACACATATACTTGTTAAGACATTTTTATATGAAAACTAAAAGGTCAACTAGATAGGTTAAGGTAAGAAAATAAATAAAGTACACAAAACAATGTGAAGACTACTCTGGATAATAAATCAGCATTACCAGGGTAGGGTTAAGGGTAAGAACAAATTGTTTTTGAACACATAAAGGGGGTTTCAATTTCCGTATAGCAAAGCTTCAATAAACCTTAGTATACGTCCTTGAAGGCTTTTGTACAACACTACAAACGCTGATTTGATGTCAACCTTATGACCAGTTTCAACCAAATGTTTCGCAATGGAGGAAGATGTTTGTCTATCCTGTGATCTTATTTGACCATTGGAATTCATTTGGTTCTGCAGCCACTTAGGTATGTGTTCCGCCACCCTTATTTGCACATCACGATTGCTCCTCCCTATGTACGTGTTTCCGCACATACATGTAAATTGGTATACACAACGGGGTGTGACACAATAGCTTATGTGCTGTCTAGGTTTTTGGTGAAACATCGACCTTGTCTTTTCAATGATGACAAGTTGAGCTGCATAGAATGTCCTGTTTATGGCTAATTTTAGTCTCCGTCTCAACATGAGACTATTTGAGTCACTCCTAAATGGTAATGTAATATAAACTCGCTTTTTGGGTGCCAGAAGCGTCATAGGTCTAATTGTATTGCAACCCTTCCAGCGGTTTATGAACTTAAATGAATAACCATTATTCATTAACGTATTAGTTAAAAGCTTCGTTTCTACTTCAATAGTATCACTAGTACAAATACGATTGATTCTATTGAATAAGCCCTTTATTAAACCACGTTTGTAATGAATTGGGCAGTGACTATGGAAATTAAGGTATTGCCCCGTCCATGTCGGCTTTCTATATATAGGACGTTGGATGGAACCATCTTCTCTCCTACTGATCAGTATATCTAGAAAAGGAAGTTGGTTGTTCTTCTCTTCTTCGCACGTAAGAGAAATATGCTTCTGACTTGTATTGAGTTCTTTTAACAAGCGGTCCACATCTTCACATTTATCCCCTATGATTATGATGTCATCAACGTATCGTCTATACAGACACATCTTTTGGATTGAGTTTTCAGCTAAATTTTCAACATACCCCATGAACACATCTGCCAGCAACGGTCCTAAAGGACTACCCATAGCCACGTCATTAATTTGTCGAATTTGATATTTGGTAATTATGAACTAAAATAAAATACTGTAATTCTGATTTGTTTAACTTTGTTGATAGTTTAGTAAAACTTTGTTCTTTTTTATTCAGATTTAAGTTTAGCGATAATGATGTTTTTTGCTGGCTAGCAGAAATATTCATGATGCCGATTTAAGGGTATCTGGCATTTTTTTGTTTGACCAACCTGTCCCTCAAAATTGGTTGTGCTGGAGAGCATCATATAATGTTAGATGAATGAAGGCTAACATCAAGATGCCATAATACTATTTGATAGATAGAATTTGATTAACACTAAGGACATATAATTACCATTTAAACATTAAAACTAAAACACGAAGTTCAGTGAAGGGATCTCTTTTCAACGAATTTATTATCCAATCGTATATATATGAAAACGTTTTGTTAAAGTACTAATTCCGTGAGAAAATGTGAACACAAATAACCAAGGTGACGCAATAGAAAGATTATAATACTAGATTACGTAATACGAGTAATAGGAATAGATTTAATGAATATAATGAGATGATTAAAATGAATAAAATGTTTTGGTCACAATAATTAGAGTTCAATGAAGGTCATAGAGGTGTAAAAATAAATAGGGGGATGTGATGAGTATTCATTAATAAAATAATGAGAATATAAGACATAAGTAAAGGGGAATGCAGTAATAATAATAATATTATTATTAATTAAGGCCATGGTAACGATAACGATAAGACGTACTTCTTTTGTACGCATAGTTCTAGTTTAAGCTCATGGAGAGCTTCGGCTATTTTTAGTAGTTGGATACGAAGAAATCTAGGTAGATTTGAATGGTACATATAAACAACCTTAAAATCAGACTGTGGATTCGTAGAGTGATTACAGTCAATTAGGTGTTCAAGTACAGAACTCCTAACTGTTTTCCTTTCACCCATGTAGAACCAAACTGGGATATGTTCTCGTATCCTAGTTAAAAGCGAGAGCTGGCTACTGCCAATGTACCTCTTTCTATTACGTCATCTTGGTTATTCATGTTCACATTTCCTCACGGAATTAGTACTTTAACAAAACATTTTCATATATATACGATTGTACAGGTCGATAAAAAGTTCGTTGAAAAGAGATCCCTTCACTGAACTTCGTGTTTTAACACTAAGGACAAAACGAGCATTGAATCAATTAACATATGAAGATCAACTACTTAAAACCAATTAACTGAGTACACTTATTGATTTATATGAGTGAGGTGACATTATGAGAATAATTTAATGTACTTCAATTCTCATCCATAATATTCGATCATTTTTAAAGTAAACAACTATTTCACAAGCAGCTATTGTGTACAATCTGACGTTTTTCCATTTTATCGCGTGATCGAAATAGGAGATAATAAACACATAAGAATCATAACATAATTTATCATATCTACTCTCTATCCGATGTAATTTTTTAAGACCTGATATTTTCATTCTGATTAATAAAAACATCAGATGTTCATAATGATTGGATCCTATTTATCACAAAACATCTATTTAATAAAAATAAACTATTTTTATTCTTAATTCATCTTTAGAACTGTGTTTATTCATAGATATATCTATAATTTATATTTCCATTGTTACTTATCTTTCGATGAAGATTTTCTTATCTATATAAGTCAAATTGATAAAGCTAGCTAATACAAAGTGTTATGAAGGGAGATAAATAATTTGTTTATTAAATTTTCATTCGCTGAAATGATTAACACCCGTTTGATTTCAAATATAAACTACTGACTAAGTTAAACATTAACACCGTTCGATGTCGGCCGTCTCAGTGATCTAGTGGTCAAGCGCTCGCGCGCGAGACTGATAGGTCCTGTGTTCGAATCTCGCGAGGCGGGATCGTGAAGGCGCACTGCTGAGAAGTCCCAAAATAGGACGAAACGGCCATCCAGTTGATGTGTGGGCGAGAATGATAATGATTGGTTGTTTTGCTGAGTCAGACATGTAGATAGTGTGACAGGTGTTATATGTGCTATATATTCTCCTATCTTTACTATTTATTAATATTATTATTGATTAACTGTTCTTTGTTGTTGGATTGTGTCGGATTTTTGCGTGGAAATGTATTGACGTTTTAATCAGGCTAATCACGTGTTCTTGATCTGAGTTGTTTTGAATTCCTGTAGAATAGACACTGGGAGGGAATCTAGTGTAGATATTCATCTAAGGTAAATTAACGTCCCACATACGTGTAAAAAGTGAAAGGAGTGTTATAACAAGAAACCCCAGAGTTATAACAAGTATCCTACCTTTATAACACCAGTGCTTTCAGGTTTTCTATGATGGTCTAGCTTAAACTGATTCATGAATTCAGCTATTAAAAAATTACTAAAATCTCCGCAAACACCGTTCTGATAATAGTGACTAAGAGTTGAATGTGAATATCGATCGATTAACTGGTATTAAGTAAACATTATACCTAGGTATCGTGCTTATTCATAATTTTGTGAACAAGATATGTATAAAGGATCTTGTTGAATTATTATAACAACCTTTTTATACTGAAAAAGATTCTGTTCATTCATAACCCAGTAATTCTGTGACACGCAACGTACAGCTAGAAATTTTTGTTTTCCAAACATTAAAAACTAACTTTATACGATAGGACAGAAGGTTAACACTTAAGCCTCATATGTTCAGTGGAGTAAACTTTTCCAGATTGTCTTTTTTCTGTTTTTTTCCTAACAGACTTTAATTCAGTGATGCATTACACTTTTATGCAGCATACTAAATAACTATAAACAACGAAGTTTATGCACTTATTCTAAAATCTGAATATCTAGAAGGCGAAAATTAATTAAAAGGAATTTTAACGGATGATTTACAAGTTAATGCTACACTTATTATACAACAAAAAATAAGAAGTTATTACGTAACCAATGCCTGACTACAAATCTACGGAGAATAAAACTTTCAATTAACAGCCTTTTAATAAGTATATAAACATTTTCATAGAACAAAAATAGTTTTACTGAAATAAGACCCTTTCAGTAATTAAAATGTTACCATGCCAAATACATAAAGCATAAACACAAAAATATTGGTTCATATTTATTCAGATGCCAGTTCAAATCATCAGCATACCTTTAAACAACGTTTGAAAAAGACATGCCAAATTAAATAATTAGTTAATCAATTTATCAGGCAACAAAAGCTTGATCTTGTATACTGCTATAAAGTTTTCAGATCATCCATTTTGTTGTTACAAAATTCACTTTAACTGAATATGTAAGCGTAGATCCGTTTTAATCACCATCGCCAATTGTTATAAACAATAAGAGGATGCTGATTATAACTTTAGGGGTTTCTGGTTATAACAGTCCTTTCACTTCTTACACGTATGTGGGACGTTAATTTACCTTAGACGAATATCTACACTAGATTCCCACCCAGTGTCTATTCTACAGGACTTCAACACAACTCAGATCAAGAACACAAGATTAGCCTGACTACAACGTCAATATATTTCCACACCAAAATCCGACACAAAGAACAGTCAATCAATAACAGTCCATCAATAAGTGTCCATCAACAAGGAACAGTCAATACGTAATAAGGATAGGGGAATATATATATAACACATAACACCTGTCATCCTATCTAATGTCTGACTCATCAAGACAACCAATCATTATCATTCTCGCCCACATATCACAAAGCTGTGGAGGAATGTCAGGAGATGCAGTCCCATGATATCCAGTGACCAATAATTGGTTCATACACTATTTATTCCCTCAGGATCCTAGAGCAATCCCATGTGCACCGTTGGTTTGGAATCAGGGTTTCCCAGCTGTCTTAGGTGGATCCTCCATATCCACTAACACTGTTAAAGCGCCGGACACTTGCTTTTCGTCCGCCGCGAGAAGACAGTGAGTAAGAATTCTATGTCAGTGGCTGTATACTCGTGGCTATGTGAGAGCATTTTGAGAGTGATAACTAACACTTCACACCCTCAGCTGTAGCAGGGCATTTGGTTGCCATGATGAGACTGAAGCTAAATAATTATTTGACAGCTGGAGAAACAACAGTTCAAAGGTTCAAGACAGTCCACATTCGACATAATGACAACCTCAACAAATTCAAGATAGTTCTCAACGACAGGCACCAAGTATTACAAGATCTACTCACAGAAGAAGAAACTATTATGGAGGACGATTGGAAAGGTATCAAAGAAGCACTAACTCCAACATGTCAGAAGCTACTGAGTCTCAACAAGGATCATCATAATGAATGGATGTCTATGGAATCCTTGGACAGGATTCAACAAAGGAAGAACAAGAAGACAACAATCGAACAAGAACATAGAACGTTAAACCACAAGCTAAATACACTGAAGCAAGCAATCAAGTGAAGAAGAGCATTAGAGTTAACAATTAGAAATACGTAGAAGACAAACAACGACAATGGAAAAAGCTGCAAGAGAAGGAAATTTGAGACAACTATATGATACAACGAAGAAACTAGTAGGGAAATGTAGTAAACCAGAGAGACCAGTCAAGGATAAAGAAGGCAGGCCAAACACCGAGATTCAAGAACAGAGGAACATGTGGGTAGAATAATGTGAGGAACTCTTGAGTAGACCAGCTCCATTCAATCCACAGGACATCGAAGCAGTACACACAGACATTCCTATAGATGTCACCCCACCAACGATTAAAGAAATCAATTGTGACCATCAGACAAATTAAGAGTGGGAAAGCATCAGGACCTGACAATATACCAGCTGAAGCACTGAAGTCAGGCATGGAAGTAACTGCAAACATGCTTCACTTTCTATGCAAGAAGATTTGGGAGTTAGCTGACAAGTAATTTATTCTGAGTTTTTGAACTTTTCAGTACCCAAGAATTCTGTTTTGGAAGACAAGAAGAGTGAGGGCATATCCGACTCAGATCCATAATAAAGTACTTTAAAAAATGTAATCAAGTTGCTTCTGATTTTTCTGTATGACGGTGGAAATAAACTGTTTAGCCGGTCGATTATCAGAAAGTAGCTTTGCTATCCCGGTAATCAGCTTAGATGTGGTTCTTTGAACCTTTTTCAACAGCTCACTGTCTTCTGATGAATAAAAACTGGAAAGAACTGGAGAAGATTACTCAGGATAGAGTTCGATGGAGAATGGTGGAGGGCTGCCTAGGTTTCTCCGCGCGGGGTAACAGTCGTTAGTAGGTAAGCAAGTAAATAAACAACCAAGTGAAACTTCATCATCGAATAAGCATGTTTGATGGATGTTTTGCAAACCAGTCTATTTTACAAAACGTGGACACAGTTTACCTTTTAAAATGAATCCATCTCACATGCAAATATAATTGGTCTAAAAACCGTAAAAGCAAATTTAATTGTAAAAAAACACTGCTTCGAGATTCTTCACTTAGTCTTTTATTGTGTTGAATAACTATTTAACGTTGAATATAACTTTGAAAAAGTAACTCTGGTTTTAATTAGTTGCTTGTTGTTGTAACCTATGGACGTGAAACTTATCTATCGATTGTCGGTATGACTTTTATCTGATAAGTCCTTTAAATACTGTTATGAATTTTAAAAAAAGAACAAGGCCGTATGCCAATTTGTTATGATTTCATGTCCGGCTTCTATCACGTGATTTATCCACAAATCGGAATACGACTTTCCCAATCTTAACAATGTGCAAAATCAATGACGTTCGACCAGTATGAACAGTCTAGCCGCCTTATTGATCCCTTGCTCTCCTAGCGCTTCCAATTGAGTCCAAAAACACTAACTGCAGCTCCTGCTATGCGAATCATTTATTTCAAGCATATGCAGTTTATGTACCAGACAGACAGATCGCAGCACACCATAAGATAGAAAATGATATTTGTACAAGATCAAGCCAAATGTGGCTGTGAACGTGGTATACAATATTCAATAAACTGAATATAATATAGAGACAGTAAATCATATGATAATATAATCCATAGGTCAAAATGAAGCTTATAGTAAGATGAATATAGATATACATAATCTAATTACTCAGTAGTTTAACAAGAAGAATATATATAGGATAATCGTCCGTTATTAGGTCCCGGAGGTTACGCGTCCTTATATCTTCGCTAGGATATAACACATACTTTTCAGGGTATTGTACTCTTTGACTAACAACAGTTTCTATAATTCATGTACTAAATCAATCTACAGAAACTTAAAAATTTCCATAGATCATTTGAAATAACGGAAACTTAACAATAATTGTTTTTTAGATGTGCCTACACCAGTTTAAATGTTCTAGCAGAGCTAAATGCACTGACCGTACTCAGAGGTCCGGATCCATGTGGATCCCGTATCGTTAGGAAATCTAATCATTAGGTATATAAACAGTGACACCTTTCATCACCGAGTAGTTAGTTAACACTGTATAAAAATAAAATGAGTCGTCCTACTTTTATATCAGGTCCAATACAATATATCAGTCGGAGCATGATTATGTCCTTTATACATATCTGGATTAACTAGAGGAAGACAAACGTATATTTCTAAAATGGGATAGTTTTATCATCTATTGCCTAAAAGATTCTCACTTCACACCTTAGCTACATATTTCTAACAACTACTCTCAGCTCTATTTCATATTTGTATCTCCTTTAACCCCTTCCTAAAAAACACTGCCCATTGAACGCTCAACTTTTTTTAATTTACATGATTAACCAATATTGCTTTTATCATTGATTATATAGTAGTACATTCAACACGTACAGAATTTTCTATTCAAATGAGTTGCATTCTCTATGATTAGTAAATGGTTGTTTCATCTTTACATTTAAACAGGAAATTTTAATCATAATAAACAGTTTTGTTTTGTTTTTGTCTGTTTTTAACTTGGATTAATTCATGAATATTTGTTGGTGATGATTATCAGTAGTGAAGTTTGTGTTTGACATACAACAGTTGTATTTCACTTGTAATTACTGTGAGCTATTCAACCATTAATTTATGATCTATTTCTTTCACAATATCGGGACAAGTCTGGGTAATTCAAACCACTCACTTACTTTCAACTGTTGAAGACAGCTGATAATATAAAATGAATAAAGAATTTCTTTTCTAATGTTTACATAAACACACCTGACATATTGAAATCTTCATTAGAATTTTAATGAGTTTTTGTAAAATGTAACGTATTTAAATTATGACACTTAATGTCTGATATTTTAGATACTAACGGATTAGCTTTGATTCTGTTAACATGACTTACTGGCCTTCACATTTAATTTCTGACTTTTCGTTAATAATGATGTTATATTTGTAATAATATAAGAAGGAAATATGATGATAGGTATAGAGTGATTTGTTAAAAATAGAGATTTTCAAATGTACTTTCTAGACATGCATAAACATGTTCGCTTTGGAAACGTACATTGAATATGCTAGGTAATTTTCTTCATTTAATAGCTCAAAAAAAGTGGGTTTTTCTTGTAAGTTAGATAGGAATTCATTTTTGTTATATCCTAGCGAAGACATAAGTACGAGTAATTTCCGGGACCTATTAATGGACGATTATTCTATGTATATTATTGTTTATATTCATCTTATTATAAGCTTCACTTTGACCTATGATTCGCATAGCAAGAGCTGTAATTGGTGTTTTTGGACTCAATTGGAAGGGCTAGGCGGACAAGGGACCAATAAGGACACTAGACTGCTCATACTGGTCGAACGTCATTGATTTGCCACAGTGTTAAGATAGGATAAGTCGTATTCCGATTGGTGGATAAATCACGTGATAGAAGCCGGACATGAAATCATAACAAATTGGCTTACCTTTTTTTAATTCATAACACCTTTTACTAATTTTCATGAGATTATATAAATATGACGGATTTCTTTGGTTCGACTGATGGGTGTTTTAAGATATTGTCAGAATGAATTATGATGGCAGAAACAGATTCTAACTAATATATTCCGGTGAAATACCAATCAAAATGATATACTATTCAATGGTAATATTATATACCTGTTTAAGTTTCGGTCATGACTAAACATAATTACACTTTATAAATATTTTATCCATAAGCATAAGAAATATGTGGACTGTGTCTCTCAATCTGGCTAGTTAATTTTTTGAAAGAGTTGTGTTTGCTCAAATATTTACTGTCAAATCGTTATAATCTACAATACTCAAACATATTTTACAGTTGTTAAGGAATTTACTTTCAGTGGAATCATAAATCGATCAGTCATAGACCACCATTGAAAACCTGCGAGCACTGTATGACCATTTTGTTCTAGTCAGGTACTCCATATCGGTGCACATCCCCCGATCATGCGCATAGCAGTCGAACATAGGATCTTAGGTCTTGCTCGTGAACGTTTAACTTCTAAAGCACTGAGCCGGTGTGTTCATGTCCAACTTCAAACAATTCACGATATCGGGTAATTACCTTTCATTGACTTCGGTGGGTAAGTGTCTCAAAAACAACAGGTTTCAGTGTTTTTAGGTTTTCAATGGTTGTCTAACACTGATCGCTTCATGATTTCAATGAAACTCAACAATCTACACAACCCCATACTGACAATTTCCTTTTAAAAAATCATTATAATGTAGCAAATTTCGAAGAGCCGAAGATTTTCATCTTAGAATATCTCAAAAAACCTAAAGTAACGTTTTTTTACTACTGAACATGAAAAGCCTTCAATTTCAATGTAACAAAAAGCAGTAAAGCTGATGAGCTGAACATTTATCACAGATATACATATGACAATCTACTGAATATGAGATGGTGTAGATGATATGTAGCTCAGATAGATGATTTTGAATATCATTATCAATGAAAAGTGAAAATTAATGTAATCCTATGGTTTGGTTAACCGTTCAATACATAATGATGTTAGTTATGTAAATCCTCTAATTTCTTAAACATACTATATATTCAGAAATTTTCAAAATGGATAACTTGACAATTTACAAATTCATAAATTATACTCAACTATTAATAGTCACCTATATACACTACGTTTGAACTTTTGTTTTTCTGGACAATCATTTCAAAGTGACTACAATATGAGCAAAAGTAACTTGCTTCATTGAATAGGGAGATTTCAACCAAACATTATTTTGTGTGTGTGTGTAAAATATGGTTTTACGAAGTTTGTTCTATGGGTCATAGTTTTAAGTTAAAAGAATGTTTCTTCATAATAATATTTATAATGAACAAATTATGTCACACACCTTGTCACTATCTTGATAATGTTTATAAAAAAATAATACAGAATTATATACATGTGTATTAAGATATTGTCACATATGAGATATGATCGTTTATTAGATTATCATTTCTGTTATCTAGCCAGATTTGTTTCGTTTACCCCCAGACATTTCTCATCATTTTAAAAATTTCCTCTTTAATTTCACATTTATTCCCGTTTTTATTCTTTTCCTGGTTAATAATATTTTGGATCAATTAAATATCCCATCATCTTTTGGTATGTACGAATGAGGTTATATGCATTATTCATGCTGTACTGAAATAACATTTAAGTACCAAAAATACTGTCGTTTCAAGTAGAAGAATTAACTTCAACATCGCTAAAAGTAAAATTAGAAGATGATGGTAATTGACAATTTTTCCGATAGCTATCTATGGATGTATTTGGACGATTCAATTGATAGTTTAAATATGAACTTTGCGGTGGCCAAAAATGTTGATGACTATGATGATGACGGCAGGATGAATTAAAATCTTGGTGGTATTGGCATAAATTATAATTAAATTTACGATTACCTTGCGATGACATGTAACAAAAACATCTTGGAATTATCTGTTTAGGCAATGTTATGTCAGAATGGTTGTAATCAATAATAGATTTATCTTTGTCAATTATTGAACGAGTAGCATTATTGGGAGTAGCAAAAGACCTACTAGATGGAAATGATTTTGCAATTTCATACGGCTTTTGATTTATCTGTGTACTAAATGTATTTTGAATGGCTAGATCCAACTCTAGCTTCCTTTTTGGTTCAAGTTCACGGAATTTTTCTGTGGATCGATAGTGCGTACAGTATTTGTAATTTAAGTTGTTCAAAGCAAATTCGGAATGGCGTCGATGCAAATCACAGCTATCATACACTGATGATGAAGTTGATATTCCTGTAAGGACTTGAACAGAATAATTTTGATCGCTATCTGTGACAGTTTCAATTGTATTGGGTATCCGTTTGATACATCCGGCCATCAAACCATACCACCAAAAACGCCAACAACAGAAACCTGTAAAGCATCCGTTACATCCAAGTAAAACGTGTTTCTTTTCATTACCACTCCCATCTTTTTGTAACTTCTTCACGTTTGGATAGGGTTTAACCGATAAATTTTTATTTGAATCTGTAGGTTTACTGAAAACTTTTAGTGAGCAAGGAAATAAATTACAAAAGCACTGGTAGCCTAAAGGGAAACAACTATTTGAATAGTTACCTGACGTATTATGCATGAAACTAATATCTCTAGTAGTCGAGGAAATGTCAGTTTTTTGTTTTTTTACCGTCTCAAAAGAACTATTGAGCACGTGTCCTCCAAATTCATCGATAAACTCAATGCTCTGGTGCATCATATCATTGGTTTTGTTACCACCATGATTCTTATTCAAACCCATGTTGTTTTTCCTTGACTCACTGAAATATTTAAAAAATGGACTGACACGTGAATGGCACACATTTTTTGATGTATTCAAGACAAATTGGTTTTTGAAATGATTTGTATAGTCTGGTGGTATTCGAACAGAATTTCCACTTCTGTGACAAAACCGTATCCGACACATGAAACGCAGTACCATCTGATGTATGCGTGAACGAAATAATCGTCCTGATGCACAATAAAATATCCAGTTTGAACATGCATTTAAAAAGCATAAACTTCTTGATAAGTAATACATGAATTTGTGAACATCACGATCAACATTTGTTAGCACAAAATTTAATAACATTAAATAAATTATCAGTGGGTATGTACTAGCCATATACCAAATATTCATACATACCAAAAGTCGTGTTACATGACCTACATTATCTGTTGCACCATGGCGGTGACCTGAATTACTAATAGGTCTTACACAATTAGTAATCTGGTCAAATGATAACGCTTTAGACTTTGTTGCAAAAGCTCTTCGTGTATTCAAAACATTTGTTGGTCTGATGATTACTTGAGAGTGAAATTTTGAGTTACATCTTGACGTGTGATCAATCAAGTTGTGAACAGATATAGGTTTATAAATCCTAGGTAGAATTTCACATTGAGATTTCATTTGCAAATTCAGCGCAGATTCAGAAACTGATAGAGAATTTGAACGTTTACGAAAATTCTCAGATATATCATCTGTTCTCAAGTAGTAAATCAATCTACTGACCCTGGACGCACTAGACTTTCTCTTTTGTTCATTTTCATGTAGACAAAATGAAGAAGTTGCTTCACGAAAACATTTTCGCAATCGAAAAATGTTCCAACATATTATGACTGTAGACGATGTCATACCAATTAGTGGAATTAAACCCCAGACAATAAAATCGTTCAATGTCGTAACATGATATAGATCTGTATTTGTTGGATCACAGTCACCGTTAATAACTCGCCAGTATAGTGGATAAGGGAGAATTGGTAGTATAAGACAGATAGATATCAAAAACCATAGGCGAAAAAGCCATATCATTTTTGGACCACTATTTCTAGCACGCAACGGTCTGATAATTGAGTATGCTCGCTGCATTGACAACATACTCTGCATATAAGCTGACCAGTAGAAAAAATAATTTGATAAGCTTGTATGTAGTACACATATAAAGTTATTATTATCACGTATATCATAATTATACCAAACTTTTAATAGCATCCATATACCTTCCAGGGAGAGTATAAAAAAATCTCCAAAACATATACTAACCAACCAAATCAACATATTCTGTGGAAATAATCTTGACAAAAATAGAAACACTAAACAGAATACGGTGCCAACAACTCCTAAAATAATCACTGTAGGTAGATACCACGTTAGAAAATAATGTTTTAAATTATTATACAAGTATTTATATGTTCCAGTTGAATTAGTGGAATTAGTCGTTTGAAAGTTAACATTGTTAACGTCATCAAGTGTTGTAGATATATTATTAACTCCTAAATTTTTGGTAATGGATTCATTATTAATTTTATTTGCCGAAAAATTTATTAAAATATTACAATAGATTATAATCCAAATAATCAACCATCTGTTGGGATACATAGTTTATTCCATTATTAGTAACAATTGATGTTTTAGACACTGGTAAAATGTACTAATTGTTTTTATAAAATCAACTGAATAAAAACTTGTATCCTGGTTAGATTACAAACATAACATGAAAATAGTTTCCTTAATTTTTGATTGGCCAATTATATTACAGCCAATTAAAATGATATTTGGTTAACCAATCATGATCTGGTATGTTGTTGATGTGTTTAGTTATGATTACTCATAAGTTATGTAAATATTGATGGCATATCCGATATTAAAAACACAAAGTTCAGTGAAGGGATCTCTTTTCAACGAATTTATTATTAAAGTGAAAATTCCCATTTTGACATTTGTTAATTAAAAAGGAACGAATCGAGCGAAGAAATTTCTTTTCAATTAGTTTTTCATCATGGCTCTACACTAATATATATATATGATTTACAATAATTAAATAACACTCATGGAGTAGATACGTTACGTAATAATTATATAATGACATCGATTATAAACTAACATTAATTGGAAGAGAAGGATTAATACTAATCAAAGTTATTATTCGAAAATCAAGCTGTTGCTACGTTGCATAATATATAAAAATGAGAAGAAAGAACTAACAAAATATTTTGATGAATGGTCAGTAATATAGTAGTTATGTAAGAATCAAGAGACGAATGAAGAGAATAAGTAAAATACAAAAAATGGAAGGAATAAGATAATTGTTTACCGAAATTATGCTACAAACTCCGCCATACCGATGGTCAAGGTAGCGAGAGTGGTTGTACAAACTTCTTTTGGATACAAAGGTTCGGTTTGTGAATATGAATTGCGATGGCTTCAGCTATGTGCAATAGACGAGCTCGTAAACCATGTGGCAAATTTGATGGAATATGGTAGATAACCTTAAAAGCTTTATTCAGTTCAACCTGATGACCTGTGTCCACCAAGTGAGCGAGAATAGAACTCTTAATCCCCTTTACCTGTCCTTTGGTCACCCACGACGGATGGTGTTCTGTTATTCGTTGACGAACTTGCCGAATTGTACGCCCTATATAACTGGCTCCACAGGAGCAGTTGAATTGTTAAATACACATAGATGTGGCGAATTCAGGCAATTTGTCTTTATTAACAGTTCTTATTGTGGGGCGGTTGTAGAAGACGGTACTAAGTCGGGCTGCATTAAATGTTTTCTGTACTGCCCTTCTTAACCTGTGTCAAGATTTCTTCCGTAGCATCATTTAAGAATTGTAACTTTAGGAACAGTACCTTCTTCGGAACAGTAGGTACTCTTGTCATTCTTTCCGTCTCCGTCATGTGTTTGTCGATGAATTTCATTGGGTACCCATTCCTACTAAGCAAGTTTCGAATATTAACCAATTCATCTAAAATAATGTCATCAGTGCAAATCATTCTAGCACGATGAGTTAGGATCTTTATTAGGTTTCTTTTGTATTTCATTGGTACTGCGCTATAGAAATGAGTGTACTGTCCAACTGTAGATTTTCTATGTAATCTTCTTTTTAATGTTCCATCTACTCTTCTGGTTAGTTGGACATCTAAAAACGATATACTACCATTCTGTTCTTCTTCTAGTGCAAACGTAATTGATGGGTGGATATTATTAAATATATTAAGGATGTTCTCCTTTTCATGTTCTTTTTCTAATACTATGAAGGTATCATCTATATAGCGACAATATGATGTTAGATGGCTAATTGTGTCATTGAGTGGACCATTTTCTAGTTTTGCCAGAAAAATGTCCAATCGTATATATATGAAAACGTTTTGTTAAAGTACTAATTCCGTGAGAAAATGTGAACACAAATAACCAAGGTGACGTAATAGAAAGATTATAATACTAGATTACGTAATACGAGTAATAGGAATAGATTTAATGAATATAATGAGATGATTAAAATGAATAAAATGTTTTGGTCACAATAATTAGAGTTCAATGAAGGTCATAGAGGTGTAAAAATAAATAGGGGGATGTGATGAGTATTCATTAATAAAATTGTGAGAATATAAGACATAAGTAAAGGGGAATGCAGTAATAATAATAATATTATTATTATTAATTAAGGCCATGGTAACGATAACGATAAGACGTACTTCTTTTGTACGCATAGTTCTAGTTTAAGCTCATGGAGAGCTTCGGCTATTTTTAGTAGTTGGATACGAAGAAATCTAGGTAGATTTGAATGGTACATATAAACAACCTTAAAATCAGACTGTGGATTCGTAGAGTGATTACAGTCAATTAGGTGTTCAAGTACAGAACTCCTAACTGTTTTCCTTTCACCCATGTAGAACCAAACTGGGATATGTTCTCGTATCCGAGTTGAAAAAAGAGATCCCTTCGCTTAACTTCGTGTTTTTAATTTTAATGTTTAAATGGGAATTTTATGTCAATATCCGATATTGACAAATCCTTAGTATGTTTGTATGCAGTTCGTGGTGCCAAGGTTGGTAACATCACGACAGAGGAATATCAATTTTCACTAGCTTTTATATTTGTGTATAAATGCATATATTTAATAGGAAATAACAAACACAAAGAGTAAATTACTGAAGGCTATTTAGTACTGAAAGATTTATGTAAATATCTAATGCTTATAGCTGAAGTTTATGTGAGTGTAACAGTTCTTTGTGCTATATAATGAATACTTTATATGTTTAAGTAAAACTAAAAATCAACAAACTTCGACAGAAAACGATGCTTTTTCTCACAATAGCCGTCCAATATAATCGTAACGTTCCTCATGAGTATGGAACACTGGAATCAATTACATTCACTAGAAATGTTCTTCAAAAGACCCAATGTTTATAACCTCATTATGTTTGAGTTTACTTGCGCGTATGGTTATATCTTATTCCGGAGTAGATATTCACTCTAAGTAATCTTTAAGAAATTCAATTCCACAAAGTTAATGACATAGACATGAGTTATTTATTTTCGACTTCAAGTGAGAACGACCACTATTTAGTAAAACCCTTTTAGTTGAACAACTAACGATGTAAATGCTACTCAGCTTTACACAATGAACATAAAACTTTAAAAATCAAATTGAATGATCCTTATTAATGACTTGTGAAAACATCTTGTTGCTTCAAATATAAAAATATCCTTGTTCATGTTAAAAGTTCAATTCCATTACAAAAAATCTAATAAGAACCTTTGTTATTTGTATGCTCTAAGCGTGTATCACAAAATTCTGTCATGTCTTCATTTTGTGATTATGGGCAAAAAAAAGCATTTCAATCTTCTGAATGTTTCAGTCGTAATTGGGAACAAAAATTCAATCTCATGTAGTATAAATCCATTCAGTAATATTAGGACTACAATGTACGTTGAGACTGATTACAGAATAAACTCAGAATATTAACAACGAATGAGCATTTTATCGAATAATAAATTCGATAAAATAGTAATCTTGAGAATTATCATGTTGAATTCCAAGTTTTAAAAATTGAGAACTAAACTAATATTGAATAATCAGAAGGGGTTTTTTTGTGGAGATTTCAGTATTTTTCATAGTTGAAAGCATGAGTCAGTTGAAGCTAGACCACCATGGAAAACCTGGAAGCACTGGACGGTCGTTTCGTCCCATTGTGGTACTCCTCAGCAGTGTGCATCCACGATCCCGGCTCGCGAGATTCGAACCCAGGATCTACCAGTCTCGCGCGCGAGCGCTTAACCACTAGACCACTGAAAATTAATAAATGTCGGTCAGTAAATGATGTAATTTAGTTTCACCTACGATATAATACTACTGATACACATGTAAGTGTATCCAAGAAAAACATGCAAATTAATGACAAAGATCCAAAAAGCATTTGACTTTAAAGTTAATTATTAAGAAGATCTTAGATACATCGACGTTTTTACCATCGAACAAGAAATATTTCATTGTTGACTATTGCAATTTAGTTGACATTAATTTTCAAGTGTGAAAGGTATCTAGTGTTTGGTGTATATTGAAATAATCTTCATTACATACTGAGTATGGGCAAAGAATAACATCCCCTTATTCCTATTTTCTTTTTCAATTTAAATCTATGAATCAATCAGCTTCCCCAAATTATCGTTGAACATTTCAGTTTATTATTTAATTGGTTGTCACAAGCTTCACATAAATGAAAGATATATTTTTAAAAAATGAAAAACACCTTATACTTTTAGAAGTGCGAGAGATTCGGGAGTTTTTGTTCGGTTTTTTCCCCAGGATTTAGCAAATTTACCCATAATTTCCATCTGTGTTATGACTTTTGCTCTTGTCAACCGTGACGTAACAAAATCACCAATCACAAAATCAACCTAAATTACATTGTTCCTGTGCTAAACCGATGACACGTCATTCACCGCTAGCAGTCTCGAGTCAATTTATTGGTCTTCCATATAGTAACTTATTGACTAGTCTAACGTGTTCAGTTCAGAGCAAAAATATCAGCCTCCGTTGTATGAATTGTATATCTCTGATATAACTGGTTCATGTACAAGCAGAGCAGACCACATCACATTATAAAACGAAAAATAATAATTATACAAGATCAAACCAAAAATGTCTGTATGTGATGCAGTAACCAATAAAATGGGAATAAGTTGAAAGTGGTAAATCGTATAACAGTAACCGATAGGTAAAATGAAAGCTTATGATAAAAGGAATTTGAATATACATATAATCTATTTAATTAATAAAAATATATGTAATAATAATCCATTATTAATTCCTAGCAGTTACCATTCATTTATTCTTCGTTCTGATGCAACCGTTTGGGGCGTATATAAAATATAATTTTTATCTTCAATTATTAAATAAATGACTACTTTAAATTGCCATTTAGTAAGTTGAAGTATATAAGTGACTTATAGATACATAGGAAGAAAATAGTTTCTAATGTTAATATTGTTAGTTGTTTGATGTGGTGTAATTATATCAAACATGTATAAAACTTCTTTACCAAATTAGGTAAACAGTGAAATGAAATACAAAGGTACAACATCTTTGATTTAGTATATTGGAGTTATCAGTAATGAATGCAATATCGTTTGTGACATCTAAACAATCACGAATATTAAATTCATCTTGTATTGTTTGATTGATTCATCTCATTGGTGTTTAGGACTGCAATTGATCAGTCTCTTATTATTGACATATGTGAGGATTGCCTAAATATAACCTTGACTCACAAGCATTATAAGCAAAGATAGATAGTGGCTAGCAGTGGAATCCATTATGCGCGTTTTGTCCCACTTGTCACTCGTCAACTGAATGTACCTGTATCCCAGATTTGATGTTCACTCCGGCACTTGAACCCAGTACTGTTCGATTCAAACTCTATCACGTTATCCACTTAGCTATTATATCATAAAACAATGTTATTCTTTGTGAAAAATTTTACATAAGAATCGATTGATTCATTATAAATTTCAAGTAACAAATTTTTAATAATCTATGCAAATTATGCAAATCCTCCCCCCAAAAAAATATCTACAATTAGTGATAATCATATGAAAAACTCTAAAAACCATTTCCATTTACATTGTATTGTAGATATAAATGTAATTTCTCTACATTAAATTAAAATAGCATGTTGTGAATAAACTAACACTAGCATAACCAATTTATGCATAAATCCTTTAACTACATCACAAAATAGATTTTCAGTTTATCTTGACTATGAATTTGTCAATGTATGTGTGTGTGTAGTATGAAAGATACATCTCTGACTTTGAACTTATGAACCAATATTCTAAATATTTCTTTGTTAGTTATTATGGTAGAGTTTCATTTATCCAACCAAACAAATGTTTACATTTCCCGACATGTTGAACATAATACCAAAACTTTTAACATCAATAAATTGTAGACAGTGGCGCGATTTCGTGAATTGGTTCGCACGCGGGACCGATAAGTCTTGGATTCGAATCCCTCGGGGCGGGATCATGGATGCGCACCGCTGAGGAGTCCCATGCTAAGATGGAACGGTTGTCCAGTGCTTCCAGATTTCCCATGGTGGTCTAGATTCAATTGATTCATGAATTCAACTATTAAATTACTAAAATCTCTACAATACCTTCTTCTGTTTAATAATAAACAGAGAAATGATGGAAGCTTTCAAGTTGGCTAACACCAAAATGTAAACACCTTTTCTAATGTGGATAGTTTAACAGTTATGTACATACTTTATTATTGTATCGATATTTATTATGATTTTACTATACCGTAAACTGTCAGTATTTGTTTAGTCTCTGTCTACTTCAATCGTTCATAATTATAGAAGTAGACATTTTATTTTCTTTAACTAATAGCACAATTTATATTTTAATTTACCTTTTAAAATAACACTCCATAAATATTTTTTGAAGTTTATTAAAATGGATGGATTGTATGTATTTTATTAAGGTACAACATTTTAAACAGTGTTACTGTCATATCTCGAAGAGAATTGTGAATGGTAACTGTTATAAACGTAGAAGAGAGGATACTGATTATAACTTTAGGGGTTTCTGGTTATAACAGTCCTTTCACTTCTTACACGTATGTGGGACGTTAATTTACCTTAGACGAATATCTACACTAGATTCCCACCCAGTGTCTATTCTACAGGACTTCAACACAACTCAGATCAAGAACACAAGATTAGCCTGACTACAACGTCAATATATTTCCACACCAAAATCCGACACAAAGAACAGTCAATCAATAACAGTCCATCAATAAGTGTCCATCAACAAGGAACAGTCAATACATAATAAGGATAGGGGAATATATATATAACACATAACACCTGTCATCCTATCTAATGTCTGACTCATCAAGACAACCAATCATTATCATTCTCGCCCACACATCACCTCCCTCGCGAAGTTTGATCGTATGATTTCACTTTAGGGTCTATTTGAAAAAATTTCGTTTGTTTCCGTTTCCTGGATGACCTTCGTTTAACTTCTGATTCTAGATCATTTTTTCTCATTGCAACTTGTGGTGGTGGTGGTGGAATATTAAATGTATCACATAATACTTCCATTGGTAATGGTTTGAGTTTAGATGACTCATAAACACATTTTCTATCTCGCAGTTGATTTACATGTCTAATAATTAGTGTATTTTCGACCATCACTTCATATAATACTGTACCACGTCGTTTTTTTATAAACCCAAATATCCACTTTGGCTTTCCAGGCCGGAAATCCCGTGCATAGACTGAGTCACCTACTTTGAATTCTCGAATTTTCGGGCAATTCCCTTTCTTATTTCTTGTAGTCCTCTCATTCTGTCCTTCGGGTTCAAAACATCAAAAAATGTTCTAATCGGTCGGCCAAACATTATTTCGGCTGGTGACTTCCCGTCTTGACAGTTCGGACTCGGTGTAATTCTATAAGAAATGGGAAATTGTGGCAGAGCCTCTTCTACGTTGCCTTCTCCTCCCATCTTTAAGAGAGCTCGTTTAAGAATATCAACAAATTTCTCTGCCTGCCCGTTTGACTGAGGGTGATACGGTGGAGTTCTAATGTGTTCGATTCCATTCTGTTTACAGAACTCCGTAAACTCTAACGACGTGAACTGCGTTCCGTTATCTGAAACCAAAACATTAGGTGTACCAAACCTACCAAATAGTTGTCTCAGATGTAGCAGTGTTTCAGACGTAGATGGTCTTCGTACAACATAAATTTCAGGCCATTTTGAGTATGAATCAACCACCACCAAAAAATATTGTCCACTTATTAGTCCAGCATAGTCAACGTGTAGTTGGACCCAAGGCTTTTTCGTTTCTGGCCATGGCTGGGATTCTACCTTTGGTGAATCTTTTGCACCTTCGGCACATCGCCGACATCTCAATACGTATTCTTCCACAGCCTTATCCATGAATGGCCAATAGACATAACTACGCATAACTGCCTTCATTCTGTTCATTCCCGGATGACCAATGTGAAACTGTCTAAGCACAAGAAACTGAAGGGATTTAGGGATAACAACACGATCGCCATACATTAAACAATTATCAAAAATCGATATAGACTCACGTCTCAGGAAAAATTGGTGAAACTCTCGATCAGCTTTATCCTCTTTCCAACCCTTTAAAACAGCTTCTTTTACTCTCTTAAGTAGAGGATCGCTAGTCGTGGCTCCTTTAACTGATTCTGCCGTTACTGGTAGGATTCTGATAGCATGACAGAACACTCTTTTTAATTCCGCTTCAAGTGATATAGAAGCAACCACGCAATCTTCCTCTAACTTGCGGTTATGTGGTATTTCTTTTGAAGTCTGCATCTTATTTCCTTTACGAAACTTATGCTCACGGTCAGAAACCTTTGGTTTACTTTTACAACATATTTGAGCATGACCATATTTACCACATTGAAAGCATACTCGTTTTTTAAAGTAGCAAACATTGGCAGAATGACACTTACCACATCGCCAACAAGACGTTTTAGGTTTCACTTGATTCGGGATTTTCTGGGAGTTCGAATCTTTATTTCCATCAAAAGATTTACGTAAAGCATTAACTCCCACATATTCACTGTTCCTTTCTACGAGATTCGTGTCATGCTTCAAATTAACCATTCTTTGACATTCTTCAGATACAGATTGTAGACTGATATTAGGATCTTGTTCGATTCTCGCTAGAATTCGTGTTCTAATATCTACATCTACTGGAGATTGTAATCCACATACAAAAATAAGGCACTTGAATTGATCTGAGGACATTTCTGGTAAACGGAACCGCTCACATTCCCGGTTCACAATGCTTGCATACGTTACGTAATCGTCCTGTACTTTCTTTACAAGTTGAAGACACTGGTATCTAGTGTGAAAAATTGATGACCGTTCTCCAAATATACGAGTCAGGCATTCAACTGTTTCTTTGAACGTTATGTCGGATGGCTTCTTTGGGAGGATAAAATTACAGAATTTTTCATGTTCGGACACTCCAAGCTTTCCTAATAATAATCTCAATTTTGAGCTTTCGTCCCACTCTTTACAGTCATTATTAAACAAATCCTCATGGCGTTTAAACCATGCCTCGAAAGTAACTCCACTTCCTGGATCAAATATAAATTCAGTTATTGAATTTGCAATAGTATCCGGAGTCACAGTGGAATTAGACACATCGGTTCTTGAGGATATTGACATATTTTTGACTAATAATTCGATAAGAGAATTTTGATGCTGCAATAAAGTTTTCAGATCATCCATTTTTGTTACAAAATTCACTTTAACTGAATACGTAAGCGTAGATCCGTTTTAATCACCATCGCCAATTGTTATAAACAATAAGAGGATGCTGATTATAACTTTAGGGGTTTCTGGTTATAACAGTCCTTTCACTTCTTACACGTATGTGGGACGTTAATTTACCTTAGACGAATATCTACAGTAGATTCCCACCCCAGTGTCTATTCTACAGGACTTCAACACAACTCAGATCAAGAAC
>NC_031495.1:58957673-58978669 GCF_000237925.1 Schistosoma mansoni
ATTATTATTATTATTATTATTATTATTATTCAAATTGTCACGAATATGGTTTTTGTTTAATTTTGACATAGAAAAAGAAAAGGGGAAATTAACAGAAAGCTTAAATGAGATGAAAGGCTCAAATCTTGAAATTCATAACTAGTTCGAATCAAATTAGAATTTAATCAGTTATTATTCATAAGTTTAATTCAATTATTCTGTTGAGTTATTTCAGAGACTCATTGTATTAAACTACAGTAATTTTAAAAAAAATATTTAATTGCTAAGTAATACGAAAAGAGGTGTTATAGCAACTATGTTGCAACCAATTTCGATTATGGGTAATTCCGGTCAAGCCCTTTTACTAACTTAACAGACATTGTCATTTGGATAGTAACAATTCTCATATATCCTTGTACTGTTATGATCACTAGAGCACATGGCAGACTATAGCTAAAATGCTGATCGCTTAAACTTAACTCGAAGACTCATCCTCCTCCCCATATATGTATGCACTCAAATCCTAATATTAGCTTTTGTATTGTCTTGCTGAGCCCTTATACAATTTGACTATAAATTTGCCTATGTAATTGCTCGCGCTTGCTCGCTGATACTTACTAATGTGCTTGTAGCTTTGTGGCCTGAGTCATTTGATTACAAATTGAAGTTGCAGCTTCTCTTTGCCTTCTGATTTCATGCACCGTTGAGATTTGTATTATAACGGTTATCGAGGTGAAAGATTAGTGAAGCATTGCACTACAGATTTATTGATCCACATGGTGAGAGTTCTGAATCGTAATAAAGATCTTAGAAATTAACTTCATCCTGATAATCTAACTGAAATTCTAAAATTAAATTTAAACATAGGATTCATATGAGATTTGAATGGAAGAATAAGTGATAAATAAAAAAGCTATTTTTCGGGGTGCTATCGCTTTCATTTTCTTATCCGTAAATTCCTAACATTTAGTTATTTATTTCATTAATTATAAGCGCTTGATCAGTCTATCAATCACATTCATATTTTCTTTCTACTTCAAGACTTTAGTAATCTAAACGCCATCTTTGCTTTTTTAAATTGCACTCTAATTTCCTAGTTTGGTATAGTTGTATTTTTCTTATTCCCGTTAATCACATATTTATTAATGTACTTTCTTGAGTTAGTTGAGTCAGAATAAATCCAATACAGTGTATTCTGCTGCGATAGTCTTTACCCTCAACTTTTGGATCATTCAGGTCGCTAGTCAATATTGGACATTCTCCTTTCTCTCTACCCTCAAGGCCGTTCAGCCGCGAAGCCGAGCTCAATTCTCCCCGCCTCAAAGTTGCACAAAGTAAAATAGCAAATCAAGACCACAAATTAATCCGAGACATTTCTCTCTCTTTGAATACCTAATTGTAGATTAATGGGCAGATAATGAAGTCATAACAGTATGGTTTTACTCATTTTTAAAATTAAGTCTGTACTGATGCTAAATAGGATTTCTAGTGAGAAGCAGTATGGAGATGAAAACACTGTAGTGTCGGTTACTATGTTATACTCATATAACTTATTCTAGCTTCTGAACAGGCCAATTTATCCATTCTTCTTGAGTCACGTTAGAACCTTGTCAGTTATTCACCTATCAACCATGACTGTTTTTATATGAGTGTGTGTGTGTGTGAACACTTCTTATCCTATTCATCACATGTCTGTAACTATTTTTATCTGGCTACAAACATTGATTAACGCTTGATTAAATGGAGTTGGCCCACTTGCCTTCTCCAATCAGCTTCGTTCTTCCCTCTTTGTTTCGTCTCCTTGATTGCCTATTCAAATCACTGAGTGCATGAAATACACATATTCAAAATCCATTCTCGTCTTCAGCTTATTTAATTCCTTTTATATTGACTTACAAGGATTACATCGATAATAATATACACGAATAGTCAGGATGTATATTTCGATAGCAACCACTCAATAAAAATCATTCATATGATCTACTTAGAATCAGATCCCGTGTCACTAAAACACCCGCTAAATGGAATATATTCTGTACGTGAATGAGTATTTCGTTTACGTTATTTAAAGTATTTTGATATCATTATAGGAACCATCAAATTGTTTTTTTGTTTGACACCACACTCGAATAGTATTTGTTCACAACGTTTTTTTTACTCGGTGAATTGAGTCGTTGCACTATAAACCAACCGGTTAATCAGAATGAGTAAATAATTAAGTCAGGATAACGATATGTATATTTCAGTCTGGTTTATTTTGAACAGTAGATAATATAACTTTCATCATACATAATAACATCTGAAAATTATAAATCCCAAAGATTTACCTCAGATCAATAAAATAAAGTGAGATACATAATTGTCTCACTCTTAGAAAACCCTGATGATATGTAACTTCTAACATATGTAGCATCGTCTCCCTACATATATACGTAAGTAGATGTAAACAAGAAATTTACATGACCCTTAAATTTTATATGCTTTGTCATTGTGTAAAACGGTAAACATTAATATTCTAGTGCCAGATGAATGAGAAAATTCACAGTACTTGTTTCAGAAAATATATCTTGTATATTGTCACAGACACCAATTAGTTTATATATGTGAAACAATAGACATAGAGATGTTTGTCATTTGTTCAAATAATTCAGTATTATAATGTTTCTTTTCAGATCATTAGCCGTCACTGCCTAGGATGCATTAATAAATACTCTTTAAAAAAAAAAGAAGACTCCGCCGACCAGCATTCTCCAACCCACTCTGTCCAGGACCTTCCTTTCTAGTTGTATCCAACTTCTGTTCATTCTTCTCATGTCTGTCTCCATTTCTCGGCGTAATATGTTCTTTGGTCTCCCTCTCCTCCTTTAGCCTTCAAGATTCCATGTGAGGGTTTGCCTTGTGATGCAGTTGGGTACTTTCCTCAATGAGTGTCCTATCCACTTCCAGAACTTCTTCCTGATTTCGCCCTCCGCTGGAATCTGGTTTCTTCTCTCCCACAGTAGGTTGCTTCTGATAGTGTCTGGCCAACGGATCTGAAGAATTTTGCGTAGACAACTGGTTATAAACACTTGTATCTTCTGGATGATGGCTTTCGTACTTCTCCAGGTTTTCGCCTCACACAATAGAACTGTCTTGACATTTGTATTGAAAATTCTGATCTTGGTGTTGGTACAGAAACCTGGTTTGAAATATTTTTTCTCGTTAGCCTTTTTTAGCGAGTTAGTTTTCTACGGGATGGGGTCACTAACCGCATGCCCAACCCTCCTCCTTAAACCGGGCTTGGGACCGGCAGTAACTCTAGAAGAGCTACAGGTGGAGTTACAAAAACCTACTGGTTACATTCTTTTTTCTTAAGTTACCGCTTATACACACCAAAACGTATTAATCTGTACGACGATTTCTGGTTAATATTATTTTGTATCATTTTACTAACATTCGATTTTAATTTTATGATGATTTTTAGATAATATTTACACATAAATTATTATTTTCTAATAAAAATAACAAAAAACAGTGAAACATAAAGAAAATTATAGTCGTCAAATACTGAGCTATAGACGAACTTGATTATTCTAGTTTATAAAATAACACGTGAAGAGACTATAATTTAAGGACGAATTAATCAGATTTAGGATAACGGGTTTGAATTATTTTTTCTGGTTAGCGTTTTTTTAGCGAGTTAGTTTTTCTACGGGATGGAGTCGCTAACCCCATGCCCAACCCTCCTCCTTTACCCGGGCTTGGGACCGGCAGTAACTGTAGAAGAGCTACAGGCGGAGTTGGGAAAAGACATTGGAAGTGGATCGGACATACATTAAGGAAATCACCAAACTGCATCACGAGGCAAACCCTAACTTGGAATGGTGAAGAGAAGCGGAAACAAGGAAAGCCAAAAAACACATTACTCTGGGAAATAGAAGCAGATATGAAAAGGATGAATAACAACTGGAAAGAACTGGAAAGGATTGTTGAGGACAGAGTTGGATGGAGAATGCTGGTGGGAGGTCTATGCTCCTCCACGAGGGGTAACAGAAGTAAGTAAGTAATGGTAACGGGTCTTGGATTTTGGCGCAAATTCCATTCAATCATTTGGCTAAATAGCGTTTTGGCATTTTAACTGATGTCATTTCGTGATGAAAACCTTAAATCTAATTCCTTACCCTAACCATCAACTGTAAATTATAATCCTTACTGTTAACATAAGTTAATTGACATCATTTAACCCTGCTAAGTAGGTGGGCATTCCCAAAGTCACATTAGTGTTGCTCAAAGGTCGTCTATAAATTATAGTCTCACTGTTAAAACTACTCTTTATTTCCCCTACCGAATTTCATTCACAATGAGCGAATCCACTGTACATACTGAACACGTTTACGCCTTTCAACATCATGAGTGGCAATGAAAAAATTATTGTTCATCGATAATTTAAATCCACGTCACGAATTCATTAAAAAATTATGTTGTACGCATTTTTGACGTGTTGAAGAGGATAAGTAGCACAATAATAGAAGATTATTTAGTAGTGAGAGATCTCTGAAAACATCTTATGCTTATAGCTGAAGTTTATATGAGTGTAACAGTTCTTTGTGCTATATAATGATTACTTTATGTGTATAAATAAAACTAAAAATCAACAAACCTCGACAGAAAACGATGCTTTCTCTCACAATAGCCATCAAATACAATCATTACGTTCCTTGTGAATGTGAAGCACTGGAGTTAATTTCATTCATCAAACATGTTCTTCAAAAGACTCAATGGTTATAACCTCACTATAGTTTGAGTTTATTCGTAAGCATTTTTAATATCTGGGAGAGTTTAATTAGCTCAAGAAAATGATCTCAATGAAATGCATACTAAACGATGTGCCTTATTAGTTAACTAAAATTTTGCTTGGAAAACATCGAAATATGAACTGAGGTAACAGGTACAACACTAGAACTGACTTAGGATCTTGACGACTAGATCATTCGTCAATTAGTGGACCTTCGGAACTGGGTTCACGATCAATCGTAACAATACCAAATACCTTTTAGTGGATGCTTTTGCTATTATCCTTATATTTTTCATATCAATTTACCGGACAACCGTGACTACTATATTCCGAAAACCGTTAATAATTTCTATGACGTGAAACAAAGTAGGCAGAACACTTTATTTCAATGAACAGCTCAAATTCTACGACCAGTAAGCAATCAGCGAGATAGATAAATGAATGAATATAACTTCATAAGCGAAAATCTATGCTAATGAGAATAAGTTACCAAGCGTTTGGGCGACTAGTATTTTAGATGATAACAGAGAGGAATGACGTAGACTGTTTTACGTTCATTCAATCATAAATGCTAATTCATATAAGCAAAACGATACATACAAAATATAGGTGAATAATCACTATCTTCAAAATAGGCTAATCCAAAGACTTGACTAATTTGAACACATAGAAGCTTGTGTGAATGTAAGGTTGCCATAAATCCTCAGAATAGAAATAGGATCAGTAAAAAAATTTCCATGTAGTATGAATTTCTACAAAACTATTATAGACAGTAGCTAATAAAATTCCGTTTCGACAGGACAAACTGTTATTGACATGCGAATAAATTGTGATAGATCACTTCTTTTGAGTTCTGTTCTAATTATGTTTGTCTAGAAATACAATGTCGGCTTCATGACGTTAACATTCAGCTCAAAAAGTGTAACTTCACCAAAAGTTGTATAAAACTCATTAACAATAGAGAATCAGATAGTAATTTTTCTAAATAGTAATCAATATTGACTCCAATATTAAACATTCAAAACACGAAACTTATTCATGTTATATTACCTCATTTCCATTTACAACAAAAACCACATTGGATAAATAAACAACTTACTTACTTACTTATATCTGTTACTCCAAATGAAACATAGACCGCCGACCAGCATTCTCAAACTCACTCTGTCATGGGCCTTCCTTTATAGTTCTATCCAACTTTTGTTCATTCTTCTCATATCTGTCTCCATTTCTCGGAGTAATGTGTTCTTTCGTCTTCCTCTTCTCATTTGGCCTTCAGGATGTCATGTGAGGACTTGTCTTGTGACGCAGTTGGGTGGTTTCCTCAATGTGTATCCTATCCACTTCCAGCGCTTCTTCGTGATTTCTTCCTCCGCTGGAATCTGGTTTACATTGGATAAATGAACAATATATATATATATATATATATGGCATTCTGTTTCCCAAATTCAAATATTTATCTGAAATACTAATCAATACTGTACCGTACAAAATAGTTTACATAATCATATAACAGAACTCTGTTGATATCGGTCTCGAGCTCAATAATTATTCGAAAGTTGAGTAATCTTTTCTAATGATCAAATAAAATGCACTTCGTTCACTTCATACACTACATCTAAAACAATTCTCCGAAGTAACAATTAAAGGTTCACGTGATCACGTAGCCTTTCTAGACGCATAGTAACATAAGATTTATTCAACACTTTAGATTATGTTACTGATATTATAATTTATATATTCGCAGTTGTGGAACCTATAAATTTTCTTAAAGCGATTTATAAATATGTAATTAGAAGAATCATAAACTTGAAATCTAAGATAATTGAATGAATGCCAATTAGAGACTGACCAGTTTCAATCATAAACATTAATGGGAAGATTCAAACAAACAATACTAAATGAATTTAAACTTCACCCCATCGTACTAGCAAGTGTCTATCAGGACTCATTAGCTGAGTGGATAACGCGATGGCGTTTGAAGCGAAAGGTACTGGGTTCGAGTCTCAGAGTGAACATCAATTCTGAGATGCGGGTACATCCAGCTGCCGAGTTCCAAATAGGACGAAACGTGCGTCCTGGATTCCACTGCTAGCCACTATTCATCTTTGCTTACGTTGAATGAAATTGTTCTAAATCATTAATGTTTATTTAAGAGATCATTTTGAACTGACAGGTCAAAATTCAAAAGTTCTTCAGACATATTTTCTGCATGTCAGTAATATTGAAGTTGTTACTTTCGAAATCATCCACAAATTTTCCAAAACTGTTTAGAAAATGAATTATCATAAAAGTTTAATGCTAAAACAAATTATGAATAATATTTTCTTCAGTAATTTAAGTGAATCACACATTGATAAATATGGATAGCTGGTATGAATGTCATGAAACATCAATATTAATTTATATGAATATTTGTCAACAGTAGAATTAATAGTTTGACGAAAATTGGGCAGCAAGTATAAGGAAGTCATTGTATCTGAAAATTATGGTTGATATAATCTCAGTGATTGAAATTTAAATAATTCCAACGTTTCGTTCAGCAAACTTGCCTGGACTTCTTCAAAGTAATAAGCAAACTCGAAATTTTTCTGGTAATTTTGATGATGATTATTACCCTGAAGAGCTTCGGACAAGTTTAATGGATGAAACATTGGAAATATTTAAAGTCCAGTCACTGAGATTATTTCAAATATATAATTTTCACATTTAATGGCTTCAATGCTAATTGATATATGTATATATAACGTGATAAGCAGAAGCAATTAATCAATATTTGTATTTTGTGACCTTTATTTTGATATTTGATTGACTGTTTGTTAACTGGGAGGTAATTCAGTCACTTTAATTTGTTTCAATATTTCCTGAATAAATAAAAGTTGAAATTTTCTATTTGATATATTCATGTTTATAGTCAGCTGCCTAATACTTGAAGTTTTGGGAATTTGTTCGATCGACGGGTTGAAGGTTTTTTTCCATCAGTAAGTCATCAATTAAGTCACTTCAATTATACTGATACTTTAATCCATTAATTTAAAACATCCATGAAAATAAAACATATTCACTCAAATTCTTAATAAATAAACACAGAATTCACTTGGTGTTGTTTACTTGTACATTCCCATTGTTATTTAGGACTGCAATTGATCAGTCTCTTGTTGGCATATGTGCATCCTGTGCGAACTGCCTCAATATTGCCTGAAGTCACAAACTTTATATGCAACGAGTCCCAAATAGGACGAAACGTGCGTCCGGGATTCCACTGCTAGCCACTATCCATCACTGCGTATAAACACAGAATTGTTTGTATGAAATTTTGTACACTAACATTACAATTGAAATAGAACTTATTCAGAAGATAATCAGTTCCTTTCATTCATTAGAAACTTTTAGAAACCATATAATATGGATAGATTGGTTAATATCTTCAACATGCTTGGCATATACTCATAATGTTTTTTGTCTTTGCATTATCTTGTCATTAATAGTTCATATTAGTTGACATTCACTGTAATCTCACATGTCACTAAATAAAACTATATCAACAATCAACTAAATTCTCATACGGTTTTGTACATATTCACCCTATATAAATGCTGACGTTAAGTAGTTTAGCATGGATATTCCATTTTCATATCATATCAGCCGGCTCAGCGGTCTAGGGGTTAAGTGCTCGTGCACCAAACTGATAGGTCCTGGATTCGAATCCCGCGAAGCAAGATCGTGGATGCGCACTGCTGAGGAGTCCCATAATAGGACGAAACGGCTGTCCAGTGCTTTCAGGTTTTCCATGGTGGTCTAAATTCAATTGATTCATGATCTCAACTATTAAAATTACTATAATATCCACAAAACCCCTTCTGATATGTTTTATATAGATAGTGTGCATAATTGTTGTTAATCAGAAATCCTCAAAAATTATATATTACAAGAGAATACCTAACAACGCTCAGATATATTTTAAATTTGTAAGACTATAAATTAGCATGTATATGTGTGTAAATCTCTTTCACTAATATAAGTTAGTATCAATAAAATCAAATAAAGTTAGATTGTTCGCTTAATCAACAGTTATTTTTAACTATAAAATACTTACTGTGAATTTAAATGACTTGGTAAATTAACGAGATCTATCACAATTGACTGATCACTGGGTGGTGATCAATGTCATGCGTGTCAAGTCCTCCGTAGTGTTGATCGAATGCTATCGATTACAGGTACACCTTGCTGACGACTCCCAAATAGGACGAAACCCGGGTTCAGGGTTTCCTGTTGACCACCTCTAACCACCATCTTATCTCAACATAGTGCACGCAGTGTCGAGACACCTAGACTAGTAGCCACATTGCAACTTTATCGATAGCGTTCGATCAGCACTAAGAAGGACTTGACACGCATGACATTGATCACCACCCAGTAAACAATCAATTGTGATTACATCTCAGTCCTACAGGAGGTCGGTCGCGGCCCGAATAGCTCAGTGGTAACGTCTCTGATTGTGAAGATGAGTGACACGGGATCGAATCCGTCGGGGAGCTTCAGTTCCCTCAAGATTACAAGTACACCTTGCTGCGAGTGCCGAATAGCACGAAACCCGGGTCCAGGGTTTCCTGTTGACCACCTTCAATCACCATCTTATCTTAACGAGATCTATCTTATGAAACATCTTTTACACTACAGATTATGTATAACACTTTCTACCTGTGATATTTACAGTTTCAACATAACATAAATGAATGAAACAGTTAATTTAATGATTTTATTATTTCTTCTGTTATTTCAAAACTGACATCATTTATTCTTCAACTATATCTATAGAATTCAATAAGATGAACCTACATAACCTTAACCAGTTGATTTAAGCTTATTCATTCAATATTCAATCTACATATCATTATCAAGCTGTGATATGTACAACTAAAAAATCATAATAAATTGTACTGTTATATAATAATTATTTTTTATTAAAGATTAATGTTTAACAATTATACTAAGTCTCTTGTTTATTCAGTAAAAAGTTTTCATTCTTATGCATAGTTTATTTTGATATGTAATGAGTATTAACAATATTTGTTCCTAGAATATGTTAACTGAATGTAAAACTATCCGAATAATTAGGGAAAACATAGATCAAATGCATATATTTTAATTGACATATTATTAAATCAGAAGAGGGTTTTGTGGAGATTTTAGTAATTTTATAGTTGAATTCACGAGTCAATTGAAGCTAGACCATCATGGTAAAACTGAAAGCACTGGACTGGCTTCAAAAGGTATTTCCTGGAGTTCTATTGAGAAGCAGTGTCCAGTAGAGTTCAACCGGGTCTGTTGTGAAATAATGACTCATTGAAGACAATGGTGGATGTGTCGCTCGCTTTCGTGGACCGACTGAAGTTATACATTAACACCATTGGATGCCGGCTCAGTGATCAAGAGGTTAGGCGCTCGCGCGCGAGACCGATACGTCCCGGGTTCGAATCTCGCGGGGCGGGATCGTGGATGCGTACTTCTGAAGAGTCCCGTGCTAGAACGGAACGACCGTTCAGTACTTCCAGATTTTACGTGATCTTCTAGTTTCAATTGACTGATGAATTCAACTATAAAATTACTAAACTCTCAACAAAACGCCCTTCTGATAATATTAATAAATGTTAATTTTTGACTTACTATTATCAATAACACGTTAATTAGACCATGAAATTGTAGTTGCTTTGCTTCGTTAATCTATCACCTCGATAACGGTCATAATATAAATCTCAACGGTGTTTGAAATCAGAAGGCAATAAAAAGCGGAAACTAAAGTTTATTAGCAGATAGCGCAGATCAAAAAGCTATAAACACATCAAACGAATTTGAACTGGAGAGGCGAAAAAGCATATGTGAGCAAATACATAGACAAATTTATGGTCAAATCGCATTAATATAGAGTCAGGCAAAGCTTAAGCTAATAATAGAATTTGAGTACGTATATACACGGAGAGGAGGATGAATCATCACGTGATATTTAAGCAATCAACATTTTAGCTAGAGTCTGTCATGTGCTCTATTGATCATAATGTCACAGAGAAACGTGAGAACTGTTATTATTCAAATAACATTGTCTGTTAAATAAGTTAATAAAAGGCTTATTTATTCGCTTACGCCCGTTACCCTCAATGGAGCATAGACCGGCGACCAGCATTCTTCAACCCACTCTGTCATGTGCCTTCCTTTATAGTTAAATACCACTTTTGTTCATTCTTCTCATATCTGTCTCCATTTCTTGGCGTAATGTGTTCTTTGATCTTCTTCTCCTCATTTAACCTTCAGGATTCCATGTAAAGGCTTGCTTTGTGACGCAGTTGAGTGATTTCCTCAATGTGTTTCCCATCCACTTCCACCACTTCTTCCTGATTTCTTCCTCCACTGGATGGAATATAGTTTGTTCTCTCCCACAGTAGGTTGTTGCTGATAGTGTCTGGCCAACAGATGCGTAGACAACTGTTAATAAACACCTGTATCTTCTGGATGATGGCTTCCGTAGTTCTCCAGGTTTCCGCCCCATACAGTAGAACTGCCTTGACATTTGTATTGAAAATTGTGATCTTGATGTTGTTTGACAATTTTTTTGAGTTCCAGATGTACTTGTATTTGTAAATATGCTGCTCTTGCTTTGCCGATCCGAAAAGTTAATAAAAGAGATCCACTGTGTTCATCGATGATGCTGCCCAGATATGTAAAGGTTTTCACATCCTCCAAAGCTTCTCCGTCAAGTGTAATTCGATTGGTGAATGCTGTATGGTATCGGAATATATATATTACTCCTTTGTTTACAGTACATACACTTGAATAAATAATTTTATTGAGTCAAAAATATCAAAATAGTTTACTTTCGTAATTGATAATCACTCATTCAAATGTCACGTAGTAACTAGAAGATATTTATTATAGTTTGAATGAAAAAAGCAACATTTTGATAAATATTAGTCTATTTAAATGCTTTTAGAATCCTATATAAGGTAAATAATCTTCACAGCATAAAATGACAAAATTTTCATCGATGGACTAGTCAATATAATTTTTAGACCTTTTTATTCTTTTTTTTATATTTTATCTTTTTTCTAGTCTTCATTTTAAGTAGACAATAGATAATCTCTATTCATAGTGAATAGTAACGATTGTTGTGAATGTCATATGATGTTTTAGTGCGCAGTATGTTTTTTGAAAAATGATATCTATGAAAGAGGTATAAGGTACTACGTTTCTGTTCTATTATCCGAAACGCCCACACATACAATAATTGAGTTAGTTTTCATTATCATTATTATTACTATTATTATTATTATGACTGTTATCTTTTTGACCATGTTTCATGATAGATACTAAATAATAGGAAATGCAATAAAGACAATTTTCTCAAAAATTTTTCATTTCCAAAAGTAACCGAGATCAAATTAGTATTTACTACGTTATATGGATGGTTGTGGTAATTGGCAGGCTTAATTACCGAATATAATGTACCTAATCTCTAATCCCTTAGACAAATGATCACATTTCTGTTTGATTTCTAGAATTCAATCAATACTAAAAAGACTAACCAATTAGAACAGTGGTCATTAATCAGAGATCAAATAATTGGAAGTACTTATTGTGTTTAAACGTTAATTAAGTCTAATGACGAATTATTTCTTGAACATATGTTTACTAGAGATATCTATCATTATAAGCAAAGATGGATGGTGGCTAGCAACGGAATCCGCGATGGGCATTTCGACCTATTTAGGACTCGTCAGCGGGATGTGCTTGCATCCCAAAGTTGATATTCACTCCAGTACTCCAACTCAGTACCATTTGCTTTGAACTCCATCACGTTATCCACCCAACTACTGAGTCCTGATAGCCACTAGCCAGTGCAATAAAGTGAAGTATAAATTCATTTTGTATTGTATGTTTGAATCATCTGATTGATGTTTGGGATTGCAATTGATCAGTCTCTTATTATTGGCATTCTGTGTGGATTGCTTCAATATTGCCTTAACTCACAAGCATTATAGGCAAAGATGGATAGTGGCTAGCAGTAGAATCCAGGACGTGCGTTTCGTTCTATTTGGGACTCGTCAGTTGGATGTACCTGCATCTTTGCTTATAAAGCTTGTGACTTAAGACAATATCGAGGTAATCCACACAGGATGCACATATGTCAACAAGAGATTGATCAATTGCAGTTCTAAACAACAATAGGAAGATACAAGCAAACAACACTGAGTGAATATCTATCATATTTCTCATAATATTGAACAGATAAACAGTACATTCGAATACCAGACTGGATCCTATTATATTGTTTTGTACTTAAAATTTATTCTATATAGAAATCGGCATTTTGTCACTGATCAATTGATGACATTTTTCTAAAACAATAAGTTGGATGTGTTAACATAATGCAAAATTAACAGTTTATGTCGCAAATGATATACAAATGAAGTGAAGACATTTTTTTTCAGTTTACTTCAATAATGACTAAGTAGTATTGGTAAAATCCTATTTTAAATTAGTTTCCTTCTATCAGTGTTGATTAAGCCAACTTGAAAATCATTTAAATATTATTCCCCCTATTTTATACGGTCAAAATTGTTGATTTTTATAAGTGATAGAAGCGATTGATACTGGGTTTGAGACCCGGAGTGAATATCAACTCTGGGATCCATCTGACAAGTCTCAAATCGGACGAAATGTGCCTCCCAGGTACCACACTAGCCACCATCCATCATTGTATAAAAAGATGTTTGTGTGTGCTATTCGTTAACTTTATGTTCAATTGCCAATTTTAAAGTGACGTAATAGTTTTAATTATTGGTGACATAGATATTTTTATATGTGAAAAAAAACATTTTAAAATTTTCGTTAAGAGTATTAATTAGGGCTGAAATTATTTGAAAATGAAAATACAATCGACATTTTGTTGTTGTTATGAAATGAACATCAGCATTTCGACAGTGAATTCTAGACTTTCTTAACTTTTTAGTAAAACTTTACTGGAATAGTTTTGCGTCATAAAAGATTATATTAACTGTTTTCTAATCAACAAACGAATGTTAACTTAGTTCGGATGAGATGGCAACAGGAAACTAACGCCTGTTGCCCCTTGTGGAGGAACATATGTTGCCCGATAGCATTCACCACTGAACTGTGGCCTAGGCAACAAAAAATAGTTTCATAAAAAATACTTGCATCAAATAAACATGTGGTGTGGAGAAGTTTTCATTCTGTACACAGCAGATTAATTCTAACTTCATGATTTACCAAATGTTGGGGATGAAGAAGAAGAATGGAAGAATTTCCATAGCTTCACTTTAAACACCAAATCTTCGCAATGAAGTTACACTTTTTACCAGAGATGAATTGAAGTTAGCAGTGGAATCCGGGACGAGCGTTTTGCCGTATTTGAGACTCGTCAGCTGGATGTACCTGCTTTACATTTTCATGGTAGAATTATTGTTGTATACCGAAAGGACTAATGAAAATAAAATTAAACCTTAATGATATCTAATCTAAAGTCATTATTATTTTCGGATTATTAAACGTGACACTTTAATAACTAAGGTTTCAATTATTGATATTGTCAAATAATACACATTGTGTTGTCACTATGCATAGAAATTCAATGCTTGTTTTGACTGATTCGACATATGATAACTCAAATAAATATTAAGATAATTTGCCCATCGAAATCATACTTATTTGTTCAAACAATATTGTTTCTATGATAAACGATGCTGTAATAGTACCACGGCGTACTTTGTAGACATCTAATTCACATAAACCTTTCAAAACATATGTGAAAAAAAAATAATTCAGAGCTAGTTATTTTCAGACGTTCCTTACAAAGCATTTGTTTGTGATAAAAATATTATCCGTTTGTATTACCTGCTTATGAAACATATTGGCATTATAGTACTTAGGTTTATAAGTCGATATAAGCTAGATCATGGATCGATTGAAGTTAGACATGAACACCGTTGGATACCGGCCGGCTCAGTGGTCTAGAGATCAAGCGTTCGCGCACGAGACCGAAGGTCCTGGGCTCGAGTTCTACGTAAGAAATCGTGGATGCACATTGCTGAGGAGTCCCATACTGAGACGAAACGACCTTCCAATGCTTCCAGGTTTTTAATGGTGGTCTAGCTTAGATCAACTTATAAATAAAACTACTAAACTTTCCACAATCTCCATAAATCCCTATTTTGATATTGATATTAGTCAACCTAGGATTCGATAATTATTTTACTGTAGTACACTTAAAACATTTTCACGTTGTTGAAGGTGTAGTGAGGGTTTCGAATTCTACAGAGAACACTTCAGTATCGCTACGTTCTTAACATCTTCAGTTTTTGGCAAATTTGAGAAGACATAAAATTAGATCTGTATGTGAGATTGATACGGATAAATGTCACTATAAAACAGGTCGTGAATCGATTTCAACTTATGTTGGAGTAGTGGAAAATTTATTTCTTACATATAAGTAAATTAAAACCAAAAACCCACAGCCCTTTATAATAACTGATTCCAACACAGTACTTAAAATAATCTAGATCATAGGTTCTAGCTGAAGGTCAGGGTAGCATGTAGCACAACTATAAGTTTTCATTGAGATTATGAATGACCAGTAAATCTATCAACTATGAGGTGAAACTAAAGAACATAATGCTATGTAACAAGTCTAACTTTCTCGTAATCAGCTATACAAAACTAGTTTCTTTCATTAGTTACTATTTAGAGTATAAATTGTTAAAAGAAAGTTGTTTATTTTACCAGTCAGTTTCAATTTGAAATATAGGCTGAGCTAAGGAGGGGTTAAGGTGACAATCGAATCTGTTTATTGATCATATTCAGAAAAATTAAGATAAAGTTACAAATATATTGAGTAAAAATAAATCAATTTATAAGAATATTCACCAGTATTTGAACGAACAGTATGACAAAAATTGGGCGCCGAGTATACAGAAGACATTATATGTGAGAATTAAATTTGAAATAATCTCAGTGATTGAAATTTAAGTAATTCCAACGTTTCTTCCAGTAAACTTGTTTGGACTTCAGGGTAACAATCGAAATCAAGATCAAAGTCAACATCTGAATATGATTGGATAAGCACAGTATAGATTTGACTTGATTTTACTGTTAAAGGCTACATATTTCTTTGATGATCTTGACTTCGATCATTACTCTGAAGAAGTCCAGACAAGTTTGCTGGACGAAACTTTGGGGTTATTTAAATTTTAATCACTGAGATTATTTTAAATATAGTTTACAAATATAAAATTCAACTGGCGGTGGACTACAATATCAACAGTAAAATGATTAAAAAAGCGTTCACTATTATGGTTGTTTTTCTCAATGATATCATTGAATGCAGGTACATCCAACCGAAGAGACCCAAATAGGAAAAACGCGCATCCTGGATTTCACTGCTAGCCACCATTCATCTTTGTTTATAATATCATTGAATGTTTAAATTCACTTAGTATTGTTTGTTTGAACCTTCCCATTGATGTTTGGGACTGCAACTGATCAGTCTCTTATTGGCATATGTGCATACTGTGCGTATTGCCTCAATATAGCCTTAATTCACAAGCATTATAAGCAAAGATGAAAAGTGGCTAGCAGTGGAATCCAGGGCGCTATCCATCTTTGCTTATAATCATTGAATGTTTGTTGAAAATTCATCACCATAAAATGCAATTATTGTTTTATCTAAAAGTGATACTTTTTTCCTGTTTTCATGAAAGATACATATACAGGATAAACACAAATATGAGATCACTGATCTGGAAGATTTTAGAACATTACTCATAAACCTTGTGATTAATTATCCCGCTTAACTGTATTTATAATATGAATGTTGTATTAATGGGCAGTGTTTTGTTAATTACTTACTGAAATGACAAATTTCAGTACCTGCTATACAATAAATAAATATCTATGTCATGTAATAAATTTTACGTCATATTTTTAAACGTTTACTGACAAATGATAAGCCATTATTGTCAATTAAGTAACATAATTCACTTGGTAAGACAACATTCTAGTTGTATTGAAACCAATTTCAAGCTGAAAGTGTGATATTCTTCATACTTTTATGGGTATTCAAGTACAAAACTATTGTTTAAAATAACTAACATTTTCATGGTTGAAAGCATGAATCAATTAAAGCTAAACGACCATGGAAAATCCGAAAGCATTACACGACCGTTTCGTCCTACTGTGGGACTCCTCAGCAGTGCGCATTCACGATCTCGCTTCGCGAGTTTCGAACCCAGGACCTACGAGTCTCTCGTCAGAGCACCTAACCGACAGACCACTGAGCTGGCATCCGATGGTGTTAATGTCTATCGTGGATGCGCTTTGCTGAGGAGTCTCACAATAGGACGAAACGGCCGTCCATTGCTTCCAGGTTTTCCCTGGTGGTCTAGCTTCAATTGATTCATGCTTTCAACTATGAAAATATTGAAATCCCCACAAAACCCCTTCTAACTAACATTTCGTTTACCAAAAATAAATTTATGCTAACGTTCACATTTTATGGTTGAAAATGTAACTGATTTGTATCTGAGTTTAATCAGACAGAATGATTTTTAATTATCATTTGTCTGATGAAAAAATGCTTCCGGAAATAATATTAGCAAACAAGAACAAAACATGTTGTCAGCTGTAAGTTTTTGTTTAGATATTTTATATGATAACGTTGATAACATATTCAAAGTAGAATTACCTTATTATAAACAATGAACATTTATATCAAATACCTAAAATATATTATAACTCGCTGTCATGTCCCGTGGAGATTTATGAATGGTAACTCTGAGAACTATTTATAGACCAAATGTGATATGTATATTTCCTATTGTATAATTGTCAAGTAACTTAACTATTCATATTCATGTTCCTTTTATTATGAGCTTTATTTTGACCCATAGACTATTACTGTACGATATACCATTCCTGAGTTATGCCCAGTCTATTAATTACTGTTCCCCTTATTCACAGCCACTTTTGGCTGAATCTTGTACAAATGTTATTTTCTATTTTATGGTACGATGTTGTCAGTTTGTTTGGTATATAAACCCAGTATGTTTGAGAATAATGATTCATATTGCAGAGGCTGTTATTGATGTTCTGAACTTAACTGGTTGGGCTAGGCAGATGACGGTACTGATAAGCACTCAAGACTGTTCATACGGCTGTTGTGTATCATTGCTCAGATCGATAATTCACCGCTCCCTGATAGGCGGTCTTATAACGTCATATATATCAACGCATCCAATCGATATAACACTCGCATAAAAGTCATTTACATCTTGATACAATAAAAGAATATTTTTCGTCCCAAACTAGTTATATTTCTGTCAAACACTGAAACCTGATGGACTACAGTAATTAAAATTGCAGTGAATCAACAAGAAATAAGCCTAATGTCGAAGGTCTCAATTGTTTTAGTCCTTGGTTATACAAGAATGAATCTCACTTCAGCGTCAATTACGACGAACTTATGTACCATGTGGAATATTCATATCCTATTTATAAAACGGAATGTACACAAAAATCTGGAAAATAGCTTATGTACTACTTATAAAAGGAAAAATGGACACAAAGCGAAATGAAAACTATGAATGAAGGATTACCATTTCTGTCATTTTTTGTATAGTCCAAAGAGTCGTAATGGATTAAAAAGAAATCTGACATTCTACTAAGGAAAAATGTGACGAACGTACTACAGCATAGATTTTTATGTACTTCAGCATACATTATTATTATTATGATTAACTTATCCAACTTATAGTGTCAACATAACAATAAATCTATAAGATGTATTTTCATAGATAACTTAGTATTCATGAGAAATTTTGAAATAGTCAACAGAAATTCATAAATGTACTTGAACTTCTACCTACACATAATTTAGCCTCATAAGATTAAATTGCCTGTCTAAAAATATTGTTAACTGAATAATGCAATAGGCAAGTGATTTATGTCTTTTTGATTGGTTTTTATAAAGTTGATCAGGACATTATTTACTTACTTACTTACGCCTGTTACCCCTCGTCGAGGAGAATAGGCCACTCACCAGCATTCTCCATCCAACTCTGTCCTGAGCCTTCCTTTCCAGTTCTTTCCAGTTAACATTCATCCTTTTTATATCTACTTCTATTTCCCGGCGTAATGTGTTCTTTGGCCTTCCTCTTTTCTGCTTCCCTTCCGGATTCCAAGTTAGCGATTGCCTCGTGATGCACATTGGTGATTTCCTTATTGTATGTCCGATTCATTTCCAACGTCGTTTCCTAATTTCCACCCCAGCTGGATTCTGGTTTGTCCTCTCCCATAGAACGCTGTTGCTGATAGTATCCGGCCAATGGATAATGAGTATTTTACGTAGACAACTGTTTATAAATACTTGTACCTTCCTGATGATGGTCGTAGTAGTTCTCCACGTTTCAGCTCCGTACAGTAGGAATGACTGTCTTGACGTTCGTATTGAAGATTCTCATTTTGAAATTAGTTGACAGTTGTTCTGAGTTCCATATGTTCTTCAATTGTAGAAATGTAGCCCTTGCTTTGCCAATCCTCACCTTTACATCTGCATCCGATTCTCCTTGTTCATCAATGATGCCTTCCCGGTACGTGAATGTTTCCACCTCTTCCAGAGTTTCGCCATCAAGTGTTATCGGTTTGGTTCGTGTTCTCTGTGTTGTGTTTGAGGATTTTGCCTTTTCTTTTGTGTATGTTGAGGCCTACTGAGGGTTTGGGCTAGATAAATATAGTGGTTGAAACGTACCTGCATGGCCAGTATACTCTTCCTTATCTTGTTGTAGTTTTTGATTTGGCTTGGATTATCACGTTACTGATATTTTTGACTGATCCGTCTATGTTAGTATATGAGGACTCTGTGCGAATTGCGTTGATATATTAATAATGATACTAGTTGATGTAAAAAAAAGATAGGATGTGGCTATCAGTGGAAACAAGATCACGCGTTTCGTTTTATTTGGGACTTGTCGGCTGGATCAACCTGGATCCTAGAGTTTATCTTCACTCCGAGAATTCAACCCAGTACTTTTTGCTTCAAATACCGACGCATTATCCACTTGACTACAGGGTCAAGATGGCCACTAATTTTTGCAACGTGTATGAGTGTTAATTCAAGGTGAAATACATTGAATTATCCAGTTGTTGATATTTTCAGCTGACATTCAATTAGTTCTTGATTTCGAGTCCCAGAGTAAACATACCCGGTTGACGAGTGTCAAACAGTTCGAAACGCGCGTTTATGGTTCCACTGATGGTTAAATTCCACCAATTCTAGGCAAAGTTATGTCGTAATGTCAATGTGGTATGGTGAATGGTAATAGGTAAAAGCTTTCACCAAGCTTAATTCGTCTAAGGAAGATATAATGTTAAGAATCTCCTCTAAATAGAGAAAACTGTGTTTTTAACTCGAATCCTTATAGCGTCTGTTATATGCAAGAGATGAGATCGAACTCCATACCGAAAAGTTGTAAATATACAATAAACTACTCTAAATTATTTGTTTCTGTCTACTAAATGACCTTTACTGAAAAAGTGTGAGAGAATGGAGTCATGTATTGCTTTGGTCTTACCTTTTCCTTAACACGAAGTAAGGTGTTCGCTTACTTGTTGGCTCACTCGGTATTTGATTTTATCAAATTATTACTGAAAATAATACTGACGAATAAAATTTATGTATTCATTATCATTTTGACTATTGCTCAATTCAATTAATTTATTCATAGTAAGTAAAACCTAACAAGATATACTACTCAGTAATACTAAACAAGATTTTGTTCTATCCTAGTGAAGATGAAAGTACGGGTAACTTCCGGGACCCATTAATGGACGATTATTCTATATATAGTCTTATTGTTTAGCTATTGAGTAATTAGATTATGTATATCTATTCATCTTATTATAGGCTTTATTTTGACCTATAGATTATTAGAATTATACGATTTACTGTCCCTAAATTATATTCAGTTTATTGATTATTGTCTTCCACGTTCACAGCCACATTTGGCTTGATCTTGTACAAATATCATTTTCTATCTTATGGTGTGCTGCCGTCTGACTGTCTGGTATATAAACCGAGTATACGTGAAATAAATGATTCGCATAGAAGAAGCTGAAGTTGGTGTTTTTGGACTCAATTGGAAGGGCTAGGCTGACAAAGGACTAATAAGGACTCTGGACT
>NC_031495.1:58978869-59018189 GCF_000237925.1 Schistosoma mansoni
GCGGAAAAGGCTGCAAGAGAGGGAAACATGAGACAACTGTATGATACAACAAAGAAACTTGCTGGAAATTACCGTCAACCAGAAAGACCAGTGAAAAACAAGGAAGGCAAAGTAATCAACGATATTGAAGAACAACGAAACAGGTGGGTAGAACACTTCAAGGAACTCTTGAATCGACCAGCTACACTGAACCCACCCAACATCGAAGCAGCACCCACCGACCTCCCAATCGATATTGGCCCACCAACAATTGAAGAGATCAGCATGGCCATTAGACAAATCAAGAGTGGCAAAGCAGCGGGACCAGACAACATCCCGGCAGAGGCACTGAAAGCAAATGTAACAGCAACTGCCAAGATACTCCACATCCTCTTCAGTAAGATTTGGGACGAAGAACATGTACCAATAGACTGGAAAGAAGGACTTCTCATCAAGATACCAAAGAAAGGCGATCTGAGCAAGTGCGACAACTACAGGGGCATCACTCTCCTCTCAATACCAGGAAAAGTCTTCAACAGAGTATTGTTAAACAGGATGAAGGATTCCGTGGACGCTCAACTTCGAGATCAACAAGCTGGATTTCGTAAGGATAGATCGTGCACAGATCAAATCGCAACTCTACGTATCATTGTGGAACAATCAATCGAATGGAATTCATCACTGTACATCAACTTCATCGACTACGAGAAGGCATTTGATAGCGTGGACAGGACGACACTATGGAAGCTTCTTCGACACTACGGCGTGCCTGAGAAGACAGTCAACACCATACGGAACTCCTATGATGGACTAAACTGCCAAATCGTCCACGGAGGACAACTCACCGACTCATTCGAGGTAAAGACCGGTGTTAGGCAAGGTTGCCTACTCTCACCCTTTCTCTTTCTCCTGGTGATCGACTGGATTATGAAGACGTCAACATCTGGAGGAATGCACGGGATACAGTGGACAGGCAGGATGCAGCTTGACGATTTAGACTTCGCGGATGATCTGGCTCTTCTATCACAAACGCAACAACAAATGCAGGAGAAAACGACCAGTGTAGCAGCAGCCTCAGCAGCAGTAGGTCTCAATATAAACAAAGGGAAAAGCAAGACTCTCCGATACAATACAATATGCACCAATCCAATTACACTTGACGGAGAAGCTTTGGAGGATGTGGAAATCTTTACATATCTGGGCAGCATCATTGATGAACACGGTGGATCAGATGCAGATGTGAGGGCGCGGATCGGCAAAGCAAGAGCAGCATACCTACAGCTGAAAAACATCTGGAGCTCAAAACAATTGTCAACAAACACCAAGGTTAGAATTTTCAATACAAATGTCAAGACAGTTCTTCTGTATGGGGCAGAGACGTGGAGAACTACGAAAGCCATTATCCAGAAGATACAAGTGTTTATTAACATCTGTCTACGCAAGATACTTCGGATCCGATGGCCAGACACTATCAGCAACAAGTTACTGTGGGAGACAACAAACCAGATTCCATCCAGTGGAGGAAGAAATCAGGAAGAAGCGCTGGAAGTGGATTGGGCACACTTTGAGGAAATCACCCAATTGTGTCACAAGACAAGCCCTCACATGGAATCCTGAAGGTCAAAGGAGAAGAGGAAGACCAAAGAACACATTACGCCGAGAAATAGAGACAGACATGAGAAGAATGAACAAGAACTGGAAAGAACTAGAAAAGAAGGCCCAGGACAGAGTGGGTTGGAGAAAGCTGGTCGGCAGCCTATGCTCCATTGGGAGTAACAGGCGTAAGTAAGTAAGTAAGTAAGGTCGTGCACAGACCAGATTGCGACACTACGGATCATCGTTGAACAATCAGTTGAGTGGAACTCATCGCTATACGTCAACTTCATTGACTATGAGAAGGCGTTTGACAGCGTGGACAGGAGAACATTATGGAAACTTCTTCGACACTATGGAGTTCCTGAAAAGATTGTCAACATTATTCAAAACTCATACGATGGACTACAGTGCAAAGTGGTGCATAGAGGACAGCTGACAGATGAATTTCCAGTAGGGACCGGAGTCAGACAAGGCTGACTACTCTCCCCATTCCTCTTCCTTCTAGTGATTGACTGGATTATGAAGACTTCGACATCTGAGGAAACAAAGAATACAATGAACTTTTCAGAATCAATTAGATGATTTGGGCTTCGCAGATGACCTAGCCCTCCTATCTCATACACACGAACAAATGCAGATGAAGACCGCAAATGTAGCAGCAACCTCCGCATCGATAGGCCTCCACATTCACAAAGGAAAAAGCAAGATTCTCAAATGCAACACGGAGAACACGAACCAAACCAATAACACTTGATGGCGAAACTCTGGAAGAGGTGGAAACATTCACGTACCGGGAAAGCATCATTGATGAACAAGGAGGATCGGATGCAGATGTAAAGGTGAGGATTGGCAAAGCAAGGGCTACATTTCTACAATTGAAGAACATATGGAACTCAGAACAACTGTCAACTAATTTCAAAATGAGAATCTTCAATACGAACGTCAAGACAGTCATTCCTACTGTACGGAGCTGAAACGTGGAGAACTACTACGACCATCATCAGGAAGGTACAAGTATTTATAAACAGTTGTCTACGTAAAATACTCATTATCCATTGGCCGGATACTATCAGCAACAGCGTTCTATGGGAGAGGACAAACCAGAATCCAGCTGGGGTGGAAATTAGGAAACGACGTTGGAAATGAATCGGACATACAATAAGGAAATCACCAATGTGCATCACGAGGCAATCGCTAACTTGGAATCCGGAAGGGAAGCAGAAAAGAGGAAGGCCAAAGAACACATTACGCCGGGAAATAGAAGTAGATATAAAAAGGATGAATGTTAACTGGAAAGAACTGGAAAGGAAGGCTCAGGACAGAGTTGGATGGAGAATGCTGGTGAGCGGCCTATGCTCCTCGACGAGGGGTAACAGGCGTAAGTAAATAAGTAAAAGGTAACTACCACATTTAGTTTTTCATAGAACTCAATTTTAACATTTCATTAGCCAATCTAATGCGAAGTAGATATTAAAGTCAAGATAATTTATTATAACTTAACATTTTTGTGGTATCATTTACTGTGTTAAGCTCACATAGCTTACTCTACCTTCCGGACAGGCCAATTTATTCATCCTTCTTCAATCACATTTTGATCCTGTTAATTATTCGCTTAATAATCTTGACCGTATTTATATAAGGGTAAGTGTGTTCATTTCCTATTTTACTCATCACATGCCTGTAATTTATTTGTGTGTGACTGTAAATATCGATTAACGCTTGATTAAATCGAGTCGGCTTACATGCCATCTCAACTGCATGTCATTTCGCTTCGCTCTCTTCTCTTAGCTTCGTCCTTCTAATTGTCTGTTCAAATCAATCAGTGTACAAAATATACGTATCCAAAAATCCATTCTCGTATTTGACTTATTTAATTCCGTTATTCACCAACGCGATTTAAGTCGGCAATATTATACGTGGATTTGTGACATGTATATTTCGATAGCAATCTTTCGTACTATCTAAATGGTTTACCAAATTAAAATTATTTAGATTTCATGATCATAACAATATAATTTTTGGAATTTTTTAAACTAAACATTTATCAGTTAATTAGTTCTGTTCAGAATGTTCAAATCAACATCTACTTCAAGTTATTGAAAAGCCATCCAATGTTATTGAGATTCACACTTTTTAAACAGTTGATAATTCTTTGATACCCTATTCAGGCTGATATTAATGTTGTCCTAGTATCTTTCATATCTGGTAAAAACTCAACTTACTAGACTTAGAGAATCGACTTAGTCATTACTGTTGTAAAGTTCGATTGTGTTTGGTAATGGAATTCAAGGTGTGAATTTTGTCTTTATTAGGACACATCATCCGGATATAGCTGGATTCCAATGTTATCGTTTACATTGGCTTGCAAATCCGGTACCCTTCGCTTCAAACGTCGGTGTATGATTCCCTAAGTTAGTGGACCCGAGTAGTTACAAACCGGTTCATCATCATGATTTAAAGTCAGAGGGAGTGTTGATGTTATAACTGGAAAAACTATATAATTTTTGTATACAGCTGATTAACTGAATAGTGAAAAACATACTATACAATTGCCTCAAACGTATTCAACTTGAATATAAACTGGTTGGCGTGAGAGACAAAAACACTTCGTTCAAACAAACTGAAATATAGTTTTTCTGTTTGGTGATTTTATATTTACATAGGGTATTCAATGTAACAATGACCTAAAGTAAAAGATGTCCATACTATGGTAATCAATTTAGATAACTGTATAGCGAGTAGTTATAACGAAAACTAACGGGAAAATTAAAACAAACACTGGTGAAAATTAATATGAATCATTAAATAAATACGTGTATGACCTCGTAAATAAAAAACAAATTACTACGATTGCTGACAACCTGAAGAGTGACCTACCTTAAAATAGATTATAAATGAATAGACAACATATTTTGCGGTTATTTAAAGATTCTAAGGAAAAGATTAAATTTGTAAAAATAAACAAAATCCTTTTAATCAATGAAAGTAAAGATGTTGTTTTCAGTTCTTTTTAAAAGCTGAAAAAAGAGATCACTTGGGCACCGAGAATGATGAATTTATTTATATAAAGGCGTTCTCGTTTTTTTTTTACATTCCATAGTTCCTTTTTAAACTTATTACTTATCAAAACACGGTCACTTTTACATAAGATTTCGGCCTTAAGAACCTTAGTTTTACTAGACAAACCTTCTTTCATATTTGCCTCTGAAATATCGTGCTCTCCCCCAGTGGTGTAGTGAACAAGAAGACCAGTGAGGACAATCGTATGCATTGGAACACAAAATTACAGAATATCTCGCTAACATCTGACAACCATACAGTAAACAGTTTATTTGCAAACTATCAATCAATTGCCTCAATCTTGACTGTTGCTTCTGCAAATATCAGTCCATAGTCTTCGATTATTATTGTTCATGCATTTCCATACCGATTGCACTTCGTTATCGATCTTCTACCGAAATATATTCTATGTCTGACCATCGTCATATAATACTTATGTGGATATTAGCAACCCACACCACAGTGGCTGATTCAGAATTAAATATCCAGAACCACCGACTCTACCTCTGTTACATAAAAACTAAACGTGGATGTCTTGTATATGCCTTAGATTCCTTAACAGCTAATAAATTTGAAGACAGTGTCTTGAGTAGTTTGCCTGAATTGGTCTGGATGGCAGTCAACACTCCGTTTCATAGTCTACTACTGAGATGTATATACGGAATCTGGCACTTTGGATAATGTGAATGATCTTATTAATAATTCATTTGTACATGCGTCTGCTCTAAATGTCAATATAAGGGTTATTATAGTAGATTTTATTTACCCTGGAATAAACTGGAATACCAGCAGTGGTCAGTAATGTAATGATGACATGTTAACAACAACTAACGTGCACTGCTGGTTACAGTGAGTTTGTACACCAACAAGGAATGATAATATGTTTGACATAATATTCTGTAGAGATATCACCTCATTATCTGTACAAGTATACAGTGAATTTGAAAGGAGTGACCATTAAATAGTAGTTAGTGCTCTCCCTATCAGTCCCTCTTATAACCATCCCATGCAAAACACCAGTCAATATAGAGATTATAAGCATGCTAACTGAGATTTTCTGCGCTCCTTAGTAAGATTCCGAAACTGGGATACCTTCTTCTCAAATGATTGTCACGTGGATGTCATTGACACATTCTATCTTATCACTAACTCCCATTTAGATTCCTGCTCACCTCTTAAAACGTGCAGGTTTATTAAACCTGGTGAATTATTTATGCCAGTAATAAATTGACACCTGCAGAAACGTTACTTTAAGTCAAATAATTTGACGGCACTTACGCAAATAACTATAACTTTTAACCAAATTAAAGAAAAGCTGTTAATTAGGAATTTTTAGCACTTAATAATGGCTCAAAAATGAAAACCTTAATTCTTCTGTCCAATAAACACGTTAGAGCAACTCGGAATGCATATGTACCATGTATTCTGCATAATGGCACTTCTTAAACAATTGCAAAACTTTTCAGTGGTATTTTCGGGAACAATAATGAATCCCCGGATGGCACTGTTTCAATATGCAGAATTGCATCAGTATGGAGCTTAACAAAGTAGCGCAGTAGTGCTCAAAATGGCATCTGGAATTTAACACGGCTAAATGTGGATAGGTGTACTTCAGTAATACTTCACTTAGTTTGAATCTTACCATAAATGGTGACGTGCTATCTAAGTTACATGCAGTAGTAGACTTAGGTACTCTTAAGATTTGTCCTTCTCACGACAGTTCTCAAGAGAAAACTCCAGGTTTCAACATCTTAAGGGTTGCGTGATGCGAAATCTCTATAACAACAAGTCACGTATTTTGATGTACAAAGTATGTGTTCGACCACTCCTAGAATACTGCACGTTTATTTTTAGTAGTGTGCGCATAAATGATAAATTAAGGTTGGAATCCTTACAGGGATGATTTACACTTCGGATTCTTGGAACTGATTGTACCTTGAATTCCGGATGTAATAAACTTGGACTCAGTTCTTTATGAAAGAACTGACTCAAACTAAATTCAATATTTTTCTTCAAGATACTTAATAAACTGTCTCTTACATACAATGAATCAATTCAATATGCACAAACTCCTATTTATAGTATCGGTAACTCTTTGTCATTATTGAAGCAATCTCATTCTAGATCTTCTTTCTATATGAATTATTTTACCAGTAAATTCACCAGACTCCGGAATAATTTACCCAAATCTATCCATGAAATAAAATCACTCCCATCCTTTGTTCGCTGTATTAGTGCTTACTTATCCGCTTAAAATGCCTTCAATATGCTTAAATCTGTAAGTATATCCTATTCCATATGTGAGATTATAGGAACTTTAAATGTTTAATCGCTTTCGTCACTGATCCCATTAATTGAACCTATCTACTTTACACTCACACCGTCTCTGGTAAATTTAACTAATTTGAATAATATCTAACACGAACATAGGATCAGAAAATAACCTAGCACATGTATTATGGTAGACCTGACTGATCTATTGTAGTAATTATTGCTTTTGTTGTTCGTTGCTTTTTGTTTCTGTTTTATTTTATCTAGTAGTCACCTTCAACTATACAAAAAATTAAATCCCAAACCTTCGATCCTCGAAAAAGGCACTTAACTACGTAGAAGCTCGGTTGGCTCATAGCAGGTTGGCTTTCAATTTAAAGATCAGTCAATTCATAACATAGTCCATTGTTAACAACTGCTTCTAATTTAACATCCTAAGTTCATTAGTGACTTACTTTAACGAGTTTTCGAAGTTATTAACATGTAGGATTTATAAAGTCGGCCCCTAATAGAGTCGTGGGTACATATTGTTGAGTATATATTGAGAAAAACAGTCGTTCAGTAATCCCTGGTTTCTAATGATACTCCAAGAGGCATCCATCTATCACAAACGCTACCTAGAAAGATAATTATATCCATTCATTCAAATATTTCTGTATAACAGTATTTCCTTATTTTCCTTCCCATAATTAAATAACTAAAGTTTTTCAATTAAATTACGTTATTGGTTATGAAATTGGTGAAATAATCTAATACTCAAATTGAATTTCATACACAATGAAGTGAATAATTTCATTAAAAAGCAGGAATCATATAATTTAAGAAGTATTTTCACTGTTTTTGTCCTTATGCTAGTGCAAGTGTTTACAACTAACAATAGTGACGTAGTATTTGAAGCACTCAGCACCAACTAACAAGTCCCATTTACAAACCATGACTAACCTACTTTGGTCAGGGTAGCCAGTAGTATCACTAGTGCTTATCCAACTTAAGTATAAATGAAAGCCAAGTATAGTACACAATAAACAAATGTATCACATTAAATTAACTGTTTGTCAAAAATAATAATGACAACTGAGGAAGTAAACCTGGACAACTTCAATTTATTATGTTTGTCCTAATTATTCGGATGATTTCTAAGCATAAAGAGTCGAGTAATGGTTTTTAGAGTGTTATCTGAAATTATACGTTGAATACAGCATATAATTTGCACCATACGGCTAATTTCTATCAGTAACTTTTAGAATTTCATTGTTGTATAAATCTACAAACGTTTGGAAAAGCATTTTGGTTTTGTTCAGTGTCCTTTTAGAACTATGGATGAAAACATTTTCACATCTTAATCAATGACCCTCTACGATTCTAAGAAGCTGATTCTCTTTGAGTCACCAAATCAAACTTAGTCGACCTATCATTTGTTTTAAATTTTTGTTGCCGGTATTAAGAATTATCTTTTCATCAACATGACTAGCTAAATATATTTGTTCTTTTTTAGTATGATGAGAAATTACTCTCTCACTTAAATTTAATTAGTCTATATTATACAAAAGTATGTACTTTGTTCTTTCCCTGAATAAATTAAACATGAGGGTCGTTTTTGTTATAACGAGATGTTAAACGCTATATTATCTATATCACTATGTAATAAATATTTGAGTGAATCACTGTGTTTATGCCACTTTATTGTATCAAGTTGAATGCTGTCATATTGTAGCGAACAGGAACATAAGTGGGGACAATGGAATATATTAGATCACAAATTACAGACTCTTACTAAAATCTGACAACCATACAATAAACAGTTAATTTGCAAAATAACAATCAATTGTTTCAATCTTGACTGTTGTTTCTGCAAATATTAATCCATCTTCTCTGATTTCATTGTTCATGCATTTTTATACCGATTACGCTTCGTTTAAGTTCTTTCCGTATCGATTTTCTGCCAAAGTGCATTCTATGTCTGACCATCGTCATATACTACTTACGTGGATGTAAGTAACCCACACCACAATATGACTGACCTGTAATTTAAGGTCAACTGCCTGAATTTGAAAGATAGGATATAATATGATAAATATTACACACCGTTAATAATCACCAGGGTCAATGGTTTTTAGAAAAATCAGAAATCTGGAAAAAAAATTAAAATTTAACCTTAGATAAACCATGAAAATGATATTCTGTTTTATGAGCGATAAATGTGTACTTTTTTTTAAGTATGACTGTCAACAGTCACCGCTTGAAAAACGGAACTGTTGAGATTAGTTAAGATCTCTAAAGTATCCAGTATGTTAATTATTTAAATACTCTCATAAATAATTTTTTAGATTAGCTCCAATCAAATAGTTTACAATTATACCTAACGCGGAAAATCATCCAACATAGCATGTGCTTAACGGCTTCTGTAGCTTTTCTAGGGTTAGAGTCGGTCCCAAGCCCGTCCAAACGAGGAGGGTTGAGTATGGAGCCAGTAACAAACAAAAACAACCTTGCTAAAAAGAATGCTAACCAGAATATTCAAATTAAACCACTCAAACTCTGTCCTATGAGTTGAATAATCTTCATTTACAAGAATTATGACACCTCGTGATCAAATCCAAGATTCTTCGGAGGTCAGGAGACCGATGCCAATTCTAACAACCAGAGTAACAATTAATTTAGGCATATGGAATATCCAGAAAATGTAGGACACCGAAAGGACCAGTCAATTAAATACGGAAATGAAGAGATACAAATTGACGTTGCTCAAAATAAGTCAAACACATTGGACCAAAAATGAAAGGAAAAGGACAAATTCAAGAGAGATGGTGCTGTACTCTGCGCACGAAGAACAAAATGCTCCACACACCCAAGGAATTGCACTGACGCTGTCCAAGGAAACGCGTAGAGCACTTATGGGATGGAAATCTCATGAATCCAAAATCATCAAAGCATCCTTCAAAACAAGCAAAGAGGGAACCACAATGAATGTTATCCAATGTTATGCACAAAACAATGATAGCAACGATGAAGGATCATTTTTATGGGAGGCTTCAATCGATCATAAAGAAGTGGTCAGAAAAAGACCTGACAATCCTGATGAGAAACTTGAATGCAAAAGTCGAAATGGACAATATCAGTTATGAAGATATAATGGTACGACACGAACTGAATGGCAGGGAGAAACGAGAATTGTTATAGATTTGCAAATTTGTGTGCATTCAACAAAATGGTTATAGGTGGCACGATATTCCCTCACAAACGCATACACAAAGCACTGAAGTCAGACAAAGGAGTATGTGAGATGGTATGTACGTGGGAAGATCGTCTTTATCATACGGTGTTCATACGATGGACTAGACTGCAAAGACGTGCATGAAGGACAGCTGAAAGTTCTATTTCAATTGAAGAATGATGTCAGACAACACTGCCTGATCCCACAATTTCTCTTTCTTCGGGTAGTCGGACGGGTTATGAAGACCAGAATAATATGGACAGCTCCAATGGCACTAGAGGATTTGAAATTCGCAGATGATCTAGCTCTTCTATCCCATACACACCGACAAATGCAGGTGAAGAAAGCCAGTGTAACAGCAGCAGACCTCAAAAAACACAAGAAAACAAGTGAGATCCTCAAATACAACACAAAGAACATCAATTTGTTATATCTTTAGGAAGAATAAATGAACGGCAACTGCTGAGAACTATTTATAGACTGTTATCATAGATATATTCTTATTGTGTAACTATTAAGTAACTACATTTTATATATTTATATTTCTCTTATTATAAGCTTTTATTTGATTTATTGGCTACTATTATACGATTTACTATTCATAAGTTATCTCCAATCTATTAGTCACGGTATCTAACACTCACAGCCACTTTTGAATTGATCTTGTATAATTGTTATTTTCTATTTTATGGTGTGATGCGGTCTTATTTGCTTGTATATAAACTGCGTATATCTGAAATGTGTGATTCATGCAATCGGAACTGAGATTGTGTTCTGGACTCAACGGGCGGGTCAATTAAATTATAATTTATAAAACATATAATGATAATAACTTTAGGCACTTGTGATATGGTGAATAATGAAGTAAACTAACAGTCAAGACTTACCTTAAATAAGTGATGAATAACTTATCCAGTTATCCAATCTTACAATTATTCACGGTTTAAAATTAGCTTTATTAATGTTTATTTTTATGTTACATATATTGTATATAATTCAGAAAGAACTATTCCTATATGCTCACCTACGTTTTATCTTTTATTGTTTGGTCGTTGTAGATAATATATTAAAACATTAGTGAATATTACTTGACTATACGATTTATTATCAGAGGGGGTTTTGTGGAGATTTTAACAATTTTATAGTTGAATTCATGAATCAGTTGAAGATAGACCACCATGGAAAATCTGGAAGTACTGGACGGCCGTTCCAGTGGTCTAGAGGTTAGGCGCTCGCGCGAGAGACTGATAGGTCCTGAGTTTAAATCTCGCGAGGAGGGATCGTGGATGCTCACTGCTGATGAGTCCAATACTAGGACTAAACGGCTGTTTAGTGCTTCCAGGTTTTCCATGGTGGTCTAGCTTCAATTGACTCATGAATTCAACTATACGATTTACACCAGTTCAACTGATTGGTTACATATTCTCATAAACATACAATAAATCAAAATCCATTACATCTAGTAATCTTTGTTACGCTTGTTGTTACATGTTCAATAAATTAAACATTATCATTAAATGCATCACACTTTTCCCTACTGCTTACTGTTTTACAATAACAGCTACATGTGTCTACTACATTATAAAAGACTAGGAAAAAAACTGAAAAAAGTTTTTTCGTTCATTTCACTTAAATTTTACATTATTTTCAGAGAAAATAAGCATTTTTAACATTCCAGTTTTCTTTAGTTTGAGCGTGTTTGTTTTGTAGAATATACATATAACAATAAATGACAGTTTAATGATCATGTAAATTCAGACTCCATAGAAATCTGTTAGTGTGTCTGTTTGTATTAACTTGGGCTATGTTTTGTCACAAGCGTGTACCATTGTGTCACAAATCACTGGTATAAAGTGCCTTACAACTTTTTTCAAAGAATTTGAATTGTTATTTAAGTATTTGAACTAGTATACTTTACCGTTATTTGACGAAATTCAGATTCAATAAAAAGATCTAATTAGATGAACAGTAATTCTGAGGTCAAATGTGTGATTTCAACAATATTCAGTCAATCATTAGAGAATAATTATTTACAACAATAATGTAAAAATAACACTAAAATTGCATAACTTGAGTGATAATCTTATTGATAACAATAACAGTAAAGTTTATTTATGAAACTTTGAATATTTTTTGCGTGCACACAAGGACTTCCATGTGAGAAATAGGAAATTCAGCAGTTGGAGGGTTAGCATATTCCTTCGACTTAAGCTTCAAAGATGATGAAATCGTTGGATTAACTAATTACACCATAAATGATACAGGGAAGTTTACTTAAACAGAGGCAATGTTATTCACTCTACTGCTTTCCCAAACATCTGCAATTAGTCGTTAACAAAAGCGTCTCTAATATTTTTAAATCTCTCGGAATATTTAATAAACGAAGAGGCATAACTTCGTTTTGCTTCCCTTAAAAAACAAAGCAAAACTCAACCCAAACTTAGTAACTCAGAAAGAGATAAATGTCAATATATAATTACCATGGTAAATCAAGATCTTTCATCGCAACCTTTCTCAGTTATTCGCTAACTCAACTCTTAAAACATACAAGTTCTTTAAAGTTTCTCTAATTATCATGCAAATCATCTTATTGATTTCCAAGTTTTAGATAATTATTGTTCTGTCTTGTTTTTATTTTCTTCCATTGATTTATCCTTAAACATCACGGCAAATGCATAGGTATATTATTGGTAATCATTTTTTCATTCTGATATTGGCTGAAATTATACGCAAAGTCTTCCATATTCATTGAGTGTGTCGTATGCAACCATTACGGTAATTTTTTCATTTATTTGGTTAGGACAGTTGTCCATATTAATGTGTAATTTCCTTTAAAGAATTCACTTCAACCCCTAAAGTTTCTTAATATTTGTGTTTTTACTAGACATTTTCATTACTGATATTTGTCGATAACCTCAGAGCAATTATTTAGTTACTATATTTAATTGTTTGATTTATTTTATATAGTTGAAATCATGAGTCAATTAAAGCTAGACCATCATGGTGAATGGTTGCTCAATTTCATGGATTGGTTGAAGTTAGACATTAACAACGTTGGATGCCGGCCGGCTCAGTGGTCTATAGGTTAAGTGCTCGCGCGCGAGACTGACAGCTCCTGGGTTCAAATCTCGCGAGGAATGATCATGGATGCGCACTGCTGAGGAGTCCCACAATAGGAAGTAACAGCCGTCCAGTGCTTCCAGGTTTTCCATGGTGGTCTAGCTTCAATTGAATCATGATTTCAACTACATAAAATTACTAAAATCTCCACAAAACCCCCTTCTGATGTTTGATTTATAGTTACTGTTTGATATGAATAATATTGTAGCTGCAAGTGAGAACCAATAAAACAAAGTGAATTCATATTACTCTCCCTCAACTGTTGCTTTGTCATTATCGATAAAATAACTTATGTATTAGAGACGAAATCAATTGAACGACTTACTTATTTTACTTTTAATTATTAAATAAAAACTATAAGAATACAAATTCGAAAGTTAATAAACTGGGCTCATTAATTTCTACAATCTATAAAGTTAGAGACAAAATATAATAACTTTATGAAAAGGATATAAAACTTCATGTAGATTACCGAAAGTTCAAGACACGATGTATATCAATTAATCGTATTCGTTCACTTCATTGATCAATTTTTGAAAAAAATATAAAGTTTATCATGGATCGGCTCAAATCAAAAAACAAACTGATAAATCAATGAAAATTGTCAAAGTATTATTGGAATAAACTGAGAATAGTTGTATAAGAGTTAACATGTAAGCATTGAGAGTTTACCTGCTGAGAAATTTAAGGCAATCTAAAAATTTATAAACATGATATGTTACTTACAATTATATAACATATACATAAAAGTCCCAGAGTTACAGACGAATATAAAAAACAAGAGAAAACATCCACAACGAGTATCTATGTGAGCTGATAATTGATCGGGATTCTATATAAGAGTGAGAAGACTTACCTACTTACTTCCTTACGCCTGTTACTCCCAATGGAGTATAGGCTGCCGACCAGCATTCTCCAACCCACTCTGTCATGGGCCTTCCTTTATAGTTATATCAAATTTTCGTTCATTCTTCTCATGTCTGTCTCTATTTCTCGGCGTAATGTGTTCTTTGGTCTTCCTCTTCTCCTTTGGCCTTCAGGATTCCATGTGAGGGCTTGTCTTGTGACGCAGTTGGGTGATTTCCTCAGTGTGTGTCTTATCCACTTCCTGTGCTTCTTCCTAATTTCTTCCTCCACTGGGTGGAATCTGTTTTGTTGTCTCCCACAGAAGCGTGTTGCTGATACTATCTGGCCATCGGATCCGAAGTATCTTGCGTAGACAAATGTTAATAAACACTTGTATCTTTTGGATGATGGCTTTCGTAGTTTTCCACGCCTCCGCAGCGTACAGTGGAACTGTCCTGACATTTGTGTTGAAAATTCTGATCTTGGTGTTTGTTGACAATTGTTTTGAGTTCCAGATGTACTTCAGTTGTAAATATGCTGCTCTTACTTTGCCGATCCGCCTCCTCACATCTGCATCAGACCCACCGTGTTCCTCGATGATGCTGCTCAGATATATAAAGCTTTTCACATAAGAGTGAGAAGAGAATTATTAAAAATATTTTTTGAACTTATTTCTTCTCTCATATGACAGATTAAAAGGATATAATGTTCTATGCTTAGAAAACTATCTTATTTGGAAGAACTGTTTGTTATTTGGTAACACATCAGTATAATATTAGTATACTACCTGACAAAGAACTGTTTATTCCTCTCCAATTATTATGATTTTTTATTCTATATTATAGAAATCAGTGATAACAAAGAACTTATGAAAGATTTTTATTCTCAAACTAAAATAATGGGACAATATGAAACTATCTTGACAAATTTATACAGACTTTAATTTAGAAATTAAAATATATTTACCCTCCTGTACAATCAAAGTGCAAAAGTGCTCACTCGATAATGAAATAAATGTTTGTGTTATTCACAATTATAATGAAAGCTTCATGGTTAGACATTCTACTTCAGAGAACATATTGCAATCAAAAATACCTACTTGAAGTCCAAATATACTCTTTCCAGTTAAAATAAATAAATTATATCACCTATATCTGAATTAACCAACAAATATAGATGAATATATCATATGAAACACCATTTCTAATAACGGCCTCCGAGAGCCCTGGTACGGTCGAGAGTGGGGAGAGTCCGCTCTCCCTCTCAAAATGCTCTCATATGGCCACGTGTATATAGCCCCTGCCAGGGAAGTCCTACTCACTGCCTTCTCGTGACATTACTGTTGTTTACGAAATTGAGAGGATGAAAAGCGAATGTCCGGCGCTTTAACCGGGTTGGTGGACACGGAAAGTCCACCTAGGTGAGTTGGAAAGCCCTGATTCAAAACCAATGGTGCACATGGGCTCCAGTACCCCGAGGGAACGAATGGCGTATGAACCAATCGTCAGTCACCGGCTCCATGGGACTGCATCTCCTTACGATCCTCCATTGCCTTTTGTATCAGTTCCTTAGGTCAAAGGCTCCGGGTGTGGCCATTTAAGAAAACCACCTGCTTCGTTTTGGGCACCCGGGCAGTATCACGGCCCTCACACAAATCAAACGAGATTTGTTTGGCGCATATATATCTGGTACTCCTTTGCACCAATAATTATGTGTTCAAATAAATAAACGAATAAGTAAATTCTAATAACGTTATGAATTATTCACAACTATTCATTATTCATATATAGTTGAAATCATGAGTCAATTGAAGCTAGACCAACGTAGAAAACCTGGAAGCACTGGATGGCCATTTCGTCATATTGTGGGACTCCTTAGCAGTGCGCATCCACGATCTCATCTCGCGAGAATCAAACCCAGGACCTACCAGTCTCGTGCCAGAGAACTTCATTATTCAATCAAACATTTTGTTAATGTATATATCATTAAGAATTTAGTATTTCATAATAAAAAAATGGTCTAAAATTATTAATATATACAAAAACTGGTAACTCATATGTCCTTAATAACGTCAATCATTAAGGATATTAACGCCAACAACAAGAAAAAAACCCAACTTCAGCAAGATATTATCAAAGTTTTCTTAAAATAAATAATAAATTTATAAAACTATATAAATTAACAATGAAATTCAAGGTTAAAAAAGGAATGTTAATTAACTATTTCTCAGTTTTACATTGTACATAATAATACCCTATTTATTTCTACCCAGTATCCACCATCTTTCATCAGTCAATTAGCTAATAATAGAATTAATAGAATTAAGTTAAATCTTGTCTTATTTTATAATTTCATTTTATTATAATTAACTTATCAATCTATCCCTGTTCAATGTAATCTACATACATCTATTTAATATAGAAAAAGATCATTATATTAGATAATTTATAATAAACTATACAGATTTCATTAAGTAGAAAACAAAAAATAGAAAAACAAAATTAGACGGAAATCATTTCTATATATATATATAGAGAGAGAGAGTGTGTGTGTGTGTAAAGTTGTGCTTAGATACTAGGAAATGTAACTCAAAAAAAAACAGTTCCTTTTTTATACAAACACATATTGTATAATATATCTGATTATTGATGTTAATATTATTTCTTTAATGAAGAGAAATAAGTAGTTGTAATACAATGAGTTGAATAATCTACAACTTAATCTGAAAAATTTAATTAGAGTTAGTAGATTTAGTCTACAGAATATATACACATTCTGTCTTACTTAATGATTATGTATAGTTGAGTTAATCTCCATCTTATCATACAAAACTAAGCTAACAGACATATTTAGTGATTATTGGCACACGTTAATATATATATGGTAAATTATTTCAGTTTTTCTTGCCTATTAGCCATTATGAGAAAGTCTTATAGTTAGTATAATATATCTGAGCAATTACTAAGATATAGAATAATCTCTTTTCAAGGTGATAATGTAAATTGGATCGTTCAGTAGACATAAAAGTGATATTGATCATCAGGAGGGGTTTCGTGGAGATTTCCATATTTTCATAATTGACATCATGAGTCAATTAACCGATCGGTTAAGTGCTCTGGCGCGGTGACCAGTGGAGTTCAACCACGTTTGTTGTGAGATGACAACTCACTGAAGACAATTGGTGAACGGTTGCTCAAGCATCATGGATTGGTTGAAGTTAGACATTAACACCGTTGGATTCCGGTCGGCTCAGTGGTCTATCGGTTAAGTGAGATCGTGGATGCGCACTTCTGAGGATTCCCATAATAGGACGAAACGGCCGTCCAGTGCTTCCAGGTTTTTCATGGTGGTCTAGCTTCAATTGACTCATGATTTCAACTATGATATTGATCAATCTCAACGTGATATTATCAGAGAAGATTTTTAATTGACAACTTTGTCCTCATATTATGTGATAGAAGTGCTTGTTCCTTATTTCTTAGGGAACATTTATTTCACCTAATTCTGTTTACTAAGTATTGATAAATATATTTGTTACATTCTCTATTTGATTGCGGTAGAATACAATATACAAATAACGACACTCAAACATATAGAACCTCACAGTTTCAAATCAGAAAACGGAAGGGGCAAGAGAAGTGATTATTAGGTAAGAATCAAAAAATGTATAGAAAATTATCAGTATTTGTAGTTATAATTCAGCCAAGCAGCAAGGAGGCACGTTATGCTGTCATTCAATCGTAGCCTGCCACGTTGATATTTTGGAAAGCTCTATCGGGCTCCGATTGGATGGAAACTCTTCGGCTCCTTTAGAACCTCTGGGGAATCCGTTGTGCTCCATGAAGCCGTCCCAACAAATATGTAAATAAATGAAATGTTCTGTATGGAATTCACATTCTAAATGATAGATAAAAATAATTTTTACTTTAGAAAGGAGACTGGGAAACAAAATAATTAAACTATTACATTCAACAGTTGCATCATCAAAATTAGAATCTTTTATAGTGCTACATAAAATATCTGTTCAGAAATAAGTAAGTTTATTCTTCCCTCTAAGCAACACAACTTAAGTGAATTAATCAGGATCCAAGCGGTCTCAGTTTTTAAAGCTGAATACAACTTTAACATAGCAGGAGAGAATTATCTTATGTTAAACCCAGTAGATAGAATCAGAGGATTTCTATGTTCCATTATTAAGCAATAATGTCTTCCGCTAGTATTATCAAGTCAGTTAACACAACTTAACATGATTAAAATAAATTTATACACCTGTGACAATTCTAATTACTGAACTCATTCTTAACAGTGGGATTTTCGAATGGTATCTTCATCAAGGAAACTATGCCACTACTCGTTGACAACTTGAATAGATGTTCATTTGTCTAAATTACTGTTGAAGGAGATAATAAATTATGGATAAGTTACAGCCATCATTCATCTGGCAACAGAATAATCCGGTGTAAAGTGAAAATGAGGTCGAAGATATTGAGATTTTTATTAAATGTAGGTAATGTAGATATATTAGAAATTAAAAAGCGAAAATTATTTCAATTTAGCATAAAACGGAGCTAAAATGAGATAATAAATGAAAACTTTATAACAGTATGCTTCAACTAAGAAAATCATGAAGTGCTTGATAGTTAACAATCCAGTACCTCAAATACCAATTATGTATTCTACAGAAAAATATATAATTTACTTATTTATAATGTTACCCTAATGTTGTATATTGCTTTTCTCCTCTAGACTTTGAATTATCTAATTTTCCCTTAAATTTCCTAACTGAAATGCTACCTGTAGTACATGAAATTCTTTCAATTAATTGACATCACTTCGTTGTCTTTGAGCCTGAATCTGATATTGTTTTGGGAATATACTATGAAAAAAGCGTACATCACAAGTACTACCATGCAAAAGTTTAGGTCAAAAAAAACATTTTAAACGAATATGATGTATTTGACTGACAAGTAATTTATATTTGTGACAGTGAACAAAGTACCACATTTTTTATATTCTCTCATATAGATTATTCTTTAGTCGGTACTCCAGTTTTTTAAATAATCGTAGAACAATTTGCGCAAATCTGAGGCTAGTGAATTTCCTTAACATGTCATAAAATTGGTACTGAATAGTTTCGAATTATACTGCCTATTTTCGGTAAAAACGTTTAGATAGATCAATAACTTCATTTGACAGAAAAAGTTTTTTTCTTTCCAATTATCAATACCGAAATAACAATCAACTAGTCATTCGACACATTTTCATTTGGTCACGTTTTATAGAATAGGTGATCTAGAATTTCCTGTAAAATAAATTTAGATGCTCTCACTTCTGGAATATAAGAGCAGATTTAGTGTCCGAGTAAGATTCATGTTTTTAATAGACAGTGGTAATTCCTCATCAAGCCGTTGTTTAACACTCATGTTACTGAACGAAGAGATAGAAACTGAACAGTACAAAACTTCATCAATTCATATTTATATTCCTTGGATCAAACTAAATGTTGACTGACTTTTACTTCATTCATCCATATTACATGACCATATCAGAAAGCGAACATTTTCATTTTAAAAAGCCATTCAGACTCTTGTAAATAACTTGAACTGCTTATATATATATAAACTAAACTATTGTAAGTACACTCATCACAGAGAGATTTTCCAACAACTGGATATCAAAGTATATGTTTTGTTGAAATATCATTAGATTATTCTACCAATCTAGACGGAAACCATTGATTGTTTTACACATAGATAATATTCCAAGAGATATAACACAAAAACTTTTATACTTCCTATTGCTTAAAGATACAAAAGCAAAAATGTATGTTCTGTCTAATTTTAAAAAGCTTGTTTAGGTGAAGTTTAGAGAAAATTTCTTCATCTATATACAGAATTGTCATTTAGTACTATTGTTATTAAAAATTTATCAAGATGATGGATAAAAAAAAACGTTTGAGGCTCATATTTTATCAACAATCCTTTTAGTGAATCACGTCAATGTATATCTTGTTAAAAATCAATATATAATGAAGATTAATATCCAAAAGTGAAATATCATTCTCTTATTCCTTTCTACACTTCAACATACATAATACTGATAAATAAAGGAACCGATTTTATGGAATCACTTACAATTGTTGATATTCCTAGAGAATTATTCTTCAAGTACCACATTCATTTCGGACTACAGTGCAAAGTCGTGCATGGAGGACAGTTGACAGATACATTTCCAGTAGGGACCGGAGTCAGACAAGACTGTCTATTATACCCCTTCCTCTCTCTTCTAGTGATTGACTGGATTATGCAGACTTCGACATCTGAGGGAAAACACGGAATACAATGGACATCTCAGAATCAGTTAGACAATTTAGACTTTGCAGATGACCTAGCCCTCATATCTCAAACGTACGAACAAATACAGACGAAGACAATTCTCAAATAATTTCAAAGTAAGAGTCTTCAATATGAACGTCAAGACAGTCACTCCTACTGTACGGAGCTGAAACGTGGAGAACTACTACATTCATCGTCAAGAAGGTGCAATTATTTATAAATAGTTGTCTACGCAAGGTACTCAACATTCACTGGCCGGATACCATCAGCAACAGCCTTCTGTGAGAGAGGACACACCATCTTCCAGCTGAAGAGGAAATTAGGAAAAGACGTTGGAAATGGATAGGACATACATTGAGGAAATCACCAAACTGCATCACGAGGCAATCGCTAGCATGGAATAGTGAAGGGAAGTGGAAGACCAAAGAACACATTACACCGGGAAATAGAATTAGATATCAAAAGAATGAATGTTAACTGAAAATAACTGGAAAGGATTGCTGAGGACAGGGTTGAATGGAGAATACTGGTGTGAGGCCTATGCTCCTCAACGAAGGGTAACAGGCGTAAGTAAGTAAGTGAATACCATATTCACTTGACAAACTTAATAGATAAAAATGAGGATAAATATCTACATCAAATATTTGATATGAATGTCTAAGAAAAATTTATATGCAAAATTATTCTCAAAATTTTAAAATACCTAGTACTTGATAGTTTAAGAGATGTCTTCTAAAACATTCTTCATGAGAACACCACTATTCTTTTAGCATTATCACTATTTCAGAAAATAATAATTATAACTAAGTTCGGTTAACTATTTTACATAAATCCATCATGAACTCACTTGTAGGATAAAAAAATTAGTTTTCAGAATATGCTAGATAGAAGATTATGGACCATTGTATAACGACTAATGGGTCAAGTGGACAAGCGCTTTCTGTGAAATCTGAAGATAGTTGTTCAATACCTCGTGACGTTTTACATGTAAACTACCGAGGTGCCTCCTACTAAAATAAAACAGCCATTGTGTGCTTCCTAGTTTTCAGTGCTTGTTTAACTAATACCACTTCATGATGTAGATTATGTTAAAGTTATAAAGCTGATAAAAACCAAATAATAATGTATTTCAAGGTATTCATCAAAAATTATGGTTGTATATTTCCCGCGTATTTTTATAAACTATGGCAGTAATAACTTCGTTATATTGTATAAAATAATTTACGACTAAAACAGTAAAGAAAAAAAAATCTGAAAATAAGGGATTATATATAGTAGGGGCTGGTGGGTGATAATCAGGAAAAATTATATAGTTTTTACAATGATATTTGATCTAAAATCAGTAATTCTTTCTGGATGCAATGGTCATGCTAAATCACCAGGGTTTCTACATCATCCTTCTATATCCAACAGATGATAAAAAGTTCACATTTGGGTCATTTTGGACTCAACAAAAATAAAGTTTATTAAAATATGCAAATAGATTTCTGTCCATTATTATTTTATTAATCATGGTGATGCTACTGAAATAAAGCACCGATTTGCTGAATATTAAATTATTCAGATTAATTAATTTTATGTCTTTTCTTTTGATTAGTCATATTTATATCAGAATAATGAATATTTTAAGAAATATATCTCAGTCATTCAATATATACTTTTCATTCTTTTTATTGAGTTCATGTTTATGAAAGCAAGTTATTATTTGAATTCCTCAAAATTCGAACATTATTATCTGACGGCTGGCGGCTAGCAGTAGAATCCAAGACGCGCGTTTCATCCTATTTGGAACTAGTCAGCATGATATACCTTCATCCCAGATCCAGGACTCGAACCCAGTGCCGTTCGCTTCTAACCATGGGTTCGAGTCCCGGAATGAACATCAAATCTTGGATGTAGGTACGAGTTCCAAATAAGATGAAACACGCGTCTTGGATTCTACTGCTAGCCACCATCCATCTTTGATTATAATGCTTGTGAATTAAAGCAATGTCGAGGCAATCCTCACATGATGCACATATGCTAATAGTAAAAGACTGATCAATTGCAGTCCTAGACATCAATGAAAAGATACAAACAAGCAATTCAAAATGGATTATGATCCAACATTTAGCACAACAAAATATTACAACACTTATGTTTTATGAACTTTCTAATTGATGGTTTGTTAAATAGTTAAAATGAACTACATATGTGAAAGTTGTGATGTCTGCAGTTGTATGCTTATTCTCCTACTAATCGTAAGTTAAGGAACAGTCTAAAATCACAGAAAATTGAACAGCTGATTTGATTAACTTTGAAAAACCATAACACTACATACACATTCTACACATAACCAAACACTGAAATAGTTGTCTAGATTTTTAATCCAGAACTTTCGAATATTTCAATTAGGTATCACTGAAATCTACTGTATAACGAGTTTGTTAACTCCATCTAATAACTAAGCTTGAATAATTTTATAACGAATGGTTTTATCTCTTTAAATTCACTTCATAAGAATAGTAGAACTATCAAAATTCAAAAGATTACAAAACGTAACTTGAATGCCTCAAATAATGTTAAGTGCTCACCTAATTCTACGGAAAGAGAATGAGGTAGACGGTTCATACTAATCGATGTGTGCGCGAAAGGTCGACTATCAAAAACGTAAGTGTTAAAGGGTGTGATTGAAAAAAGAGTATATCAAGAAGGGGGAGCATTAATTCGGTCGACAGTCAAAAGACAAATAAACGAAAAGCCATATATTAATAAAGGTGAGCATCGAAAGAAGGAATTAAATTTTTAATGATTTGAAATTTGATAGGTTTTCCGTCATTCTTTCTTTCGATGCTCACTTTTATTGATACGCGACTTTTATAGTCAATCTCTTACACGAGACCTCTGTAATCGATACCGTAGTGGATAACTAAATCTTCTAACTTTTAATCTGATGTCAGAAAACTGATATCACTTACGTCATATATAAATATACACTTTTTTAATCAGTCCACATAGGTAATTTACAATAAATCGGTTAATTGTATCTGAAATGGTGTAAGTTGCATTTTAAACTACAGTGGTAAAAACATCTTTGTTATTCATTTAGTTACACTGTTACAATACAGCTTACATTTGGTCTCCCTGATTTTCAGCCACTTCTAGCTAGATCTCCTACAAATGTTATTTTCTATTTTATGGTACGATGTGGTCTGTTTCGTTTGTATATAAACCCGGTATCTTTGAAATACATGATTCATATCGCAGAGGCTAAGATTGGTGTTCTGGACTCTAACAGGCAGGACTAGGAGGGAAGAAGAACCGATAAGGATTTTAGACTTCCCGTACAGGTTTACACATCATTGTTCCGATCGATAAATCACTGTTCACTAATTATCAGTATCATGACGTTATATATTAATAGGGCAAAGGGTCACAAGTTTTGACAATTTAGTTACACCGTTATAATACAACTTTCATTTAGTCATTTTTGTTTAATTAAAAACAGTGTATCATAGTTATACAAATTTATAATGAATGAAAAATATAACTTTTATAAGTTGAACTAAAATGAAAAACAAACGCCTAACATTTAAACACTATAAATCACTTATCCGAGTTTTTCATGAAAGATTTTTCTTTCACAATTGATTGATCACTGGATGGTGATCAATGTTATGCGTGTCAAGTCTTTCTTAGTGCTGATCGAAGCTGAGTGACACGGGATCGAATCCATCAGGGGGCACCAGTTCCCTCAAGATTACAGGTACACCTTGCTGACGAATGCCAAGTAGCACGAAACCCGGGTCCAGGGTTTCCTGTTGACCACCTCCAACCACCTTCTTATCTCAAGCTTTTTCTTTCCTTAACAAGGTGTCTAACAATACACATCATAGTTTTTTTAATTTTAACTTTCGTTTAAATTAGAGCGAATGGTTTCACAGTATTTCGGCGCCGAGTTGATGTAAGACATTAAATAGGAATAATATATTTGTAAAATCTCGGCAAATGAATTTGAAGTAAATCCAACGTTTTGCCTGGCAATCTGGTTCAAGCTTTTTCAAGGAAGTATCTCCTTGAAATATTTCCTTGAAAAAGCTTGAACCAGATTGCCGGGCGAAACGTTGGATTTACTTCAAATTCATTTGCTGAGATTTTACAAATATATTATTCATATCTAATAAAAATACCTCAGTCTTAAAATCATAAAAATCCACTGATACATTTGTACTTATCTCTAATCTGTTAAATAACGTTTAAATTATGATAATTACACGTCCACAGATCTACATCATTTGGAAACATAAAAATGAAGAGAAAGTTAAAACGTTTGACTGATTACAATAAAATAAGTTTATTTTTAATGTATGTTCAGTTTATCAAGTGACTCTTCAAAGTAAGGGCTTGGTATATGGATGGTAATTATCATTCTCTTTCTGTTTTCATTTGAAATTTTAACTAATAATTCATATTTTTTAAACAATTTTATGGATTAGTTATGTGTTTAAGTTAGGTATATGTTCAAATTCATCTTGTATATTTCTTAACTTGTTCCAGTATGGGACTCCTCACTGGTGCATATGCACAATCGACCAATCATCAAATCTAGAGCTTTCAGTGAGGTATTGGATGCACACTGATGTTATCTTCAAAAGGCTCTGGGATTGATAGCATCAGTAATCCAAAGCTATATACTTACATATAAGTGTTAAGAAAGAATAAAAGTCTTATAGAATGAGAAATGAAATCCAGTTGAATGAAACATTCTCCCGACATCTTAAAGCTTCATTTTCAGATGTTCTGTGAAAACTCGTCATATTATGGTTTAGCTTTGAAATCGATTCAATGTACTTTTTTTCAATCAGTTTGTCTACTTACCGTTTACTTTTTAGTGGCCCTTAATCTGACTCTAGGTCGATTGTATCTGATTGTTATTGAATGATTGCTGTCGAAATATGTATGCTGCCAATCCTCGTATATAATCATCGACCTAAATCACGTTAGTGAATAACAGAATTAAATAAGTCAAGTACGAGAATGGATTTTTGATTGCGTATATTTTGTAAACTCATTGATTTGAACAGACAATCAGAGGGATGAAGCGAAGAGAAGAGAACGAATCGAAACGACGCGCAGTGGAGATGGAGTGTGAGCCAACTCAACTTAATCAAGCCTTAATCGATATTTATAGTCAAACGAAAATAAGTTACTGACATGTGATGGACAGCATAAAAAGTGCACACACATACCCTTATATAAAAACAGTTAAGATTAATAAACGAATAATTAACAAGGTCAAAATGTAGCCTGAGAAGAATGGATAAATTGATTTATCCAGAAGCTAGAAAAAGTTATATGGGCTCGAAATAGGACCAACCGCTACAACATCTCCTAATACCAGACAAAAAGATTATTTTCTCCATAAAACAAGAAAAGACTTTATAACAGTAATTGTACAAGAATTTATGATCTAAAAATAGTATCTTTTACTTAAGATCCAAAGTTCATTCAACTACTCTCATTCTAACTTCCTATGAAAACTATGATGTCATCAATGCTTAAGTGACAATGAATGCTCTGTTAACATTTCCAGTTAAATAAATAACCTACATTGAGCTATAAATCAATATAAATTTATCAGTAATTATAATATATCCATCCCCTATAGTTAACATCAAAATACATAGTCCTTAATTCTGTATACATAAGATAAATTCACTAAACAAAATAAAATATTATTAAAGATAAACATCAGTAGGGTTATTTTTGCCTCTTTTACTTTTTTTTTTTAATTAAATGTCCATTTATCCTTTCCGATATCTCCTCTTTAATCATATTTCACATTTATCAATCTTCTATGGCTCACTGAAATTCTTTATTCATGTTTATCAATCTTTATTTAGCCTTCACACTAATATTTAGTATCAATAATTTATCCCTATTCAACTTACTCATATTGTTATGAATATAAAATGTTTTATATATACCGAATATCACTAACATTATTGTTGTTGAGAAATAATTAACATAGTTTTAGTTAATAGAATCAGAGTACTATGTGAATGAATTGAAGAATGGTAGTTCTGATAATTGTTATGACAAAATCATATCAGTGTTTATATAGTTAGGAATTATATATATATATATATATGGAAAAGAAAAATAGTCAGATGGGAAAATGGGTGAATTATTCAATAAACTATAGTAATAACAATATGAAAACGAAAAAACATGGTAAGAACAAACGTAATTATGCTTTACATGAAGATAAAAGAAACCACTTGCCTTGAGAAAATTATCGTTGCAACAAATTTAACTTAACTCAAACTCTTTACCATTAGTATATATAAAAAGATTGTATCTTATATTTGCTTTCAAACAGGATGAAATTATTGAACTGTTAACAAGAAGAACTGAAGAAAAATATCAACAAAACATCCTTCTATCCTTACTATGAATCAGTTTTGCCGTCCGTTAAATACTAGATGTACATGTAAGTGATGATCTTCTACGTGCACTCACTTTAGTGTAGATTTATAAGTGAAAGTGCTCCTCTAAAGATAACTTCCTAGCGCAAATAACCATACAAGCTCACTACGATCTCTTACATGTTGAATTGTGAGTTGTCGAAAAATCAATGTCTTATTGTCTCCAGAAAATTTATAAATTTCAGAAGACACATATATAATTTTCAAATAAATATATAAGACATCGGAGTATAAGCAGAAATGAATTTTCATTTTTTTCTAGTTAATCTCATTAGTAGTAATACAGCGAGATAAAACCTGCGTTTTTGTCCTGCTTGTTACTCACCAGCTAGATGTACCTAAATCCCAGAGTTGATATTAACTTCAAGATTTGAACGCAGTACCATTTGTTTCAAACATCAATGCAATGTATACTTAGCTACCGAGTAGAGACAGCCCCTCGCTTGAATAACGAATATGAATCTTAAAATTTTAGTGGTTTTAGTTATCACGTTGTTGATATTTTGACTGAAATTTAATCTAAATCATTCAAGTTCAAAATTACACCCATTTTGTAATCATCACCTAAATATCTCATGTTCTGCGTTGACAAACCTCATAATTATCTTACAGGCAAGCTGTGCGAAATAAACCATTTAGAGTTTCATTGAGTTTATATATTTAGACAACCTATTTTCCAAGAGATTGTATTATTTAACATTCAGTTGTAGGGAACATGTTAGGTGGTTGAAGACGATTAATAAAAAATCTCAGCCCTATGTTTTATTCTATTTAATACTCATTAACATGGAGATGCTATAGTTTTGGTTGAAAAAATATCTTTCATGGAATTCGAAACATCATCATGCCGTCTTTATAGATCTACACTGTTCACCTATAAAAATGACTTGTCTGCACTAATTACTCAGTTATCAATAACCGAAGGGTTGTTGTTCAGTAATTGATTCCGATCTCGCTAGAAAAAAGAACTCGGTCATTATAGAAAGGATAAATTCAGTTATATGAAGATATATTTTGAAAATTTAATGTCATCCCGTATTTCACCGAAATAATTATCATATAAATATATGATATCTCTGCAAATGATTTATTAATCTCAATCACTTAACTAACATTGAGAAATAAAACGGATTACGGAAGTTTATTGTGTCGATTTTTAGTTATCATTATCAAAGAGTTCCCTTTAGAAATAAATTTATCAATGAAGTATATCAGTTCATGTTCTATTGATGATCATTTGATCGATTCCTAGTTAGTAGATGAAGTAGTCATGGTAACGAAACTTAGAGTATTCTTAACACATTTAAGAAAAACCCTTCAGATAGCTAATAAACGTTATGTACTTTCTGATAAAATGTTATTTTATTAAAAGTGAATAGATAAATTATTTAGTCCATTAACCGTTCTCTGAGTTGACCTAACTATTCTCACAATTAACAACATATAAACAATGGATGTGAATTACACTTTTAATAGAAATAAAATGTTCGATCTATTGTGCATCGAATAATGCAACAAGACACTGTTGTTCGATATACGTCATCCCATAACCTTGTACTGTAGAAATTAGACAGACTGAGACATATAGCTCTTTACTACTGATAATCGAACAACAGCTTCCTAATCTGAAGAGTTCGTAAGCTTCTACTTACCTGCTCGACGTGAATGTATGTAACCGTCTTTCAACAGCTGTTTTTTTCTTAGAAAAAGAAGCAAGATAAACGATCAAATAATAATGAAACTTATACACCTTTTTGCCTGCAATCCTAGATACAGACATGCAACTAAAGTAGTTGATTATTATACTTAATACTTTTTACTTGCACTAGCTTAGTAATTAAGATATTTGAGATGAAAATAACTGATGAATGAAGATATTATACCGGGCATAAATACACCCTTTGTCTGACTTGTAATTTAAAACTTTTCTCTCATCCCAACATTACTTTCCCTTCATATTCCGCTTCCTCCTTTACAGTTTAATTTTTCAAAGTTTAAATCACGAACTAATGTTAGCTAGACCACCATTGTAAAATGAGGAGGACTAGGCCGCCATTTCTTCCCAGTATAGAACTTCTGAACCCTGAAGATTCATGACCCCGGACAGGAAGTCCAGCCCAAGACTCATGCCTAACCTCTACATCACGATCTTGTTCGATGGTCTAGCTAAGATTTATTCACTATTTGAACTGCGGGAATTCTATAATCTCTACTAAACCCTATGCTGATAATTATCATATGCTCACTATGGACTAGCTTCGACAGGTAATTCTCGGAGTTCCATTGAGAAGGCGTGATCATTGAAGGTCAACAATGTTGGGTGTAAGACAGATATCCACCGCAGGAAATGAAAGATGGTCTTGTAATATCGTACAATTGATTGAAGTTAGGAATTAACACTAATGGATGTCGACTCAGTGGTCGCAAGGTTAGGCAATCGCACTCATGACCAAAAGTCTTGGGTTTGGCCACCTGTGGGAAATAGGTCATGAATGAGCACTTCGAAACAATCTCATGCCAGCACGAAACAGTTGTTCCATGTTTCCTGGTTCTCAATGGTGGTTTGGCTAACATCAGTTCATGATTTGAACCATGAAAATTCTAAAATCCCGATAAACCCTTTACTGATTTAATTTTTAATAAATATTCAGCAAAATAATATTTATATCTTTAATATATGTACACAGTCATTTGAAACTATATTACTTAAAATAATATGTAATCATATAAACATAGATAGCTGTGTTGTAAATTATGAAGTTGTTTCTTTAAATAATGTTACGTCTTGAACTTATTCTCATGCACATTTCTAAGAACTTTCCTCAGCTGAGAATAATCTCGTGTCTAGTAAACTAAAATACCTAGCATTTTTATAAAGATCCATATAATTAGTCAGCGTATTTAATACAGTTTATGACAGTTTTATCATAAACAGTTGATATCAATATAAAGATACGTATTTTTGATTTTTTTCAGTTGATAAACAACAGAAGCTTATCGGCGTATATCCACACACAATATTAATACATTAAATTTGTAGAGGTTAATTCCTCTCAATTTGATTCCAAAGTAGATTGTTTTATTAACTGTGTATTTCAGTGGGACAATTATTCTAGTAGCACTAGGAATTTACTCAATAATATTCAAAAGCCAGAACACCAGTTGTAGAGAGAGTGTATTGCTAATCTGTAATAAAATTCACAAGCACCAGATAGGTGAGCGAACAGTAAAGTAAGTGAAAAGTGAAAGTATATATATTTATTATTTATTTTATTTTACTACTATTAGCTTTATTCAATATTATATTTTTGGTATACTATAAAATTCTTAGTACAAAGTATTTCAACAAATTTCGGTTTCTTACTTCTTTGTCGATCCTGATGACAAATATTGAGTGTTCGCCAGCTAGAAGTTAGCAGTCCAAGAATCGGCATCTAAATAATGTACATTCTTTTCGCTGCATATCGCCAGCAACCAAGATGTCTCTGATTGGGCTTTTTTCGTCACTTGTACAGCGGAAGGTTGTAAACTTCCCATAAACTCACCTGAATAGTTTATGCGGTTAAGAAACATAATGGTGTGTTAAAACAGGCAAAAACAGATAACTTGTTGAAATATCTAAAGGGCAAAAACAAGTAGCCTAGATGTTTAAGCAGGCCTCCAATTAATCAATACGTGGGTAAACCTATTGATAGCTTGTGTTTAAGATCAATGGGAGGGTACATACAGATTGTGGTGCAGACATGATTTCAATCAGTCTCACAAATACTTTAGCATAATGGATTAATTGTCTAAATTACAGCAAATACGTTATAAAAATGTACAATAGATTTGCTATAAATTATTCAATACAGAAGCATTTAATGATACTTTTTGCTGAAATGCCAAATGTTGTCAATTCACTTTTGCATCAGTAAAAAAAACATTGATAATATTCTCTCTAATTATACTTGTAGTGGTAATTAAGTAATAGGTAAATTTATATCATTATTATTCAATGAATAATCACTGGTTAAGTTAAAATATTTTTTAAGTAACTATATTCCTATTAAATTCACTAGGTTTGAGTCCCAGAGTGAACATTAACTCTGAGATGCAGGTACATCCAGCTGACGAGTCCCAAATAGGACGAAACGCGCATCCTAGGTTCCACTGCTAGCCATTATCCATCTTTGCTTATATATTCCTATTAGTTAATGTTAGTTAGGTGAGTCAAAAAAAAACTGGAAAATTATCTTTATACACTATCAGAAAAAGAAATAATTACGAAAATTAAAAAAAGCGAAACAGTGCATTCGATCTCATTTGAATATTTCTTTGAATAATGATGTTGTAAAAATGTTTGAGAAAATACCCAAACGGAAGTCATTATCATTATTATTATTAACATTATTACTATTATGAGACTAGACTAATTAGTGAAGTTATTTTTGTCATAAATGAAAAAAAGAAATGACACGCAATAAAAAATTAAACATAATTCTATCACATATTGTACAAATGACGTACATTATATTAGTAGTTAACCGTGATAATTAGGAGTATTTGAATTATAGTACAAATTAGAAAGTATGCGATGAACACGAATGAACGAATTGTATTTGGAATTGGAAAACAAGCAGTCATAAAGTTACAAAGGAATCATTAGTTCATACGAACACCAAAATTAACCTTTGATTTAGTATTTCTACATATGATTGAAATGAACCAGCTTAGATGTTTCCAATTCTATTTGTATGCAAAAACAGTGTAACTGTTAGATCTGTGTAAAAAAAAATATTAGACGGTTGGTGATGATTGGCATGAAACTTTGATTTAGACTATGAACTAGGTAGCACTCATCGACCAGGATCTTTTGCAGTTGTTTACTGGTCTTCGATAGATATCCAACTTCGATCAGTTAGTAATAACAACCATATTGTAATAAAGTTAATTAGAGAAAATATAGTTGTTTAGCTCTAATCTTAACATCAAATAACTTTTTTCCATTCAATTACTTCAATCAATTTTGATAATCTAGTGAATAATCAACTAAAAATATTCTAAATCAAAGACTTTCACACACTTTAGTTCAGTTGCAAATAGTTATATGAAGCTCTAAAGGTAACCTTCAATGTTTAATTGATAAAGAAGAAAAAAAAAAGTGATCGTTAGTTTGAATTTTTTTGATTGGCCAAATTTATTTGAAGATAAACTATAAGCTTTCTTTTTAATTAGATGGATAGTGGCTAGCAGTGGAATCCAGGACACGCGTTTCGTCGTGTTTGGGACTCATCAGCTGGATGTACCTGCATCTCAGAGTTGATGTTCACTCTGAGACTCGAACCCAGTACCTTTCACTTCAAACGCCATCGTGTTATCCACTCGGCCACTGAGTCCTGAAGATTCAAATAAGCAATACTAAATGAATTTTTCTTTTTAATTGTTCTAGTTTACATTTTTAACTCGTTTTTCATTATAAAAAACAATATGACCAGAAAAAAATAAAAATAATTCACACTTTTCATATTCTTTTGTTCTTGAACATGAAAATTTTTCAGATGAAATCACATTGATGAAATTGTATAATAATTTGTTTTGTTTAAATTTGAGTGCATATTATTTCATGGTTCTCTTTATGGATAAAAGTACAAAGTAATATGATCCATCAATTTATTTTTCAAACTTGAAAAAATATTTTTCTACACCAAAGATCTTACTTACTTACTTACTTACGCCTGTTACCCCTCGTCGAGGAGAATAGGCCACTCACCAGCATTCTCCATCCAACTCTGTCCTGAGCCTTCCTTTCCAGTTCTTTCCAGTTAACATTCATCCTTTTTATATCTACTTCTATTTCCCGGCGTAATGTGTTCTTTGGCCTTCCTCTTTTCTGCTTCCCTTCCGGATTCCAAGTTAGCGATTGCCTCGTGATGCAGTTTGATGACTTCCTCAATGTATGTCCTATCCACTTCCAACGTCGTTTCCTAATTTCCACCCCAGCTGGATTCTGGTTTGTCCTCTCCCATAGAACGCTGTTGCTGATAGTATCCGGCCAATGGATAATGAGTATTTTACGTAGACAACTGTTTATAAATACTTGTACCTTCCTGATGATGGTCGTAGTAGTTCTCCACGTTTCAGCTCCGTACAGTAGAAATGACTGTCTTGACGTTCGTATTGAAGATTCTCATTTTGAAATTAGTTGACAGTTGTTCTGAGTTCCATATGTTCTTCAATTGTAGAAATGTAGCCCTTGCTTTGTCAATCCTCGCCTTCACATCAGCATCCGATTCTCCTTGTTTATCAATGGTGCTTCCTAGGTACGTGAATGTTTCCACCTCTTCCAGTGTTTCGCCATCAAGTGTTATTGGTTTGGTTGGTGTTCTCCGTGTTGTATTTGAGAATCTTGCCTTTTCCTTTGTGTATGTCGAGGCCTATTGATGCAGAGGCTGCTGCTACATTTGTTGTCTTCATCTGCATTTGTTCATGTGTATGAGATAGGAGGGCTAGGTCATCTGCGAAGTCAAAATCGTCTAATTGATTCTGAGATGTCCATTGTATTCTTTGTTTCCCCTCAGATGTCGAAGTCTTCGTAATCCAGTCAATCATCAGAATAAAGACGAAGGGGGAGAGTAGACAGCGTTGTCTGACTCCGGTCCTTACTGGAAATGCATCTGTCAGCTGTCCTCCATGCACGACTCTGCACTGTAGTCCATCGTACGAGTTCTGGATAATTTTGACAATCTTCTGAGAAACTCCACAGTGTCGAAGAAGTTTCCATAATGTTCTCCTGTCCACATTGTCAAACGCCTTACCATAGTCAATGAAGTTGACGTATAGTGATGAGTTCCACTCAACCGATTGTTCAACGATGATCCGTAGTGTCTCAATCGGGTCTGTGCACAACCGATCCTTACGAAATCCAGCCTGTTGATCTCGAAGTCGGGCGTCTACTGCGTCTTTCATCCGATTCAGCAGCACTCTGTTGAAAACTTTTCCTGGTACTGATAACAAACTGATGCCTCTGTAATTAACATCGAACTGATAAATGCATACTAAAAATGACTGCTGTGAATTTCACAGCTTCTTGAGTTGATAGTTCGATGATGTAAAGATTATCATGTTTGCTTTATATGTAGAAGGTCCCGTAATTCAAACCTGAGCAGAACCAGGCTTTCGGCAAATAACACCTGTTGACACACACTAAGAACTCTGTTTTTATTTCTGAAGATGTGAAAAGCGCTTTGACACTCTTGAAGCTAATATACTCATCCTGACCACCACATTTTTATGACATGTATGACATGCTTTCTTTTTTAACTAGTTTAATATGCATATACCTATTCCAGTGAGGTTGATATCAAATTATACCAGTTACTAGTCATTTGGTAAAACGATAAGTTAGAGGGTGGCAACACAATAAAATTTACTAATTTAATCAATACCCTCTACTTTATCTGTTCTTACGCTTTGTTTTCTCACTACACATATTTCATTTTGCTTTAAGTTAAGCATATAAACAACAGATGCATTGAATTTTGTTTGTTTCCCTACATCATTCATAATTTTTACACTTCTTAAATTTGAGTATGCTCACAATATTTTACATTAACATTGATTTTAAGATAAATATAAAATTTTCACCAAGAATTGAACATTGATAGATAAGCAAATAAATATATAAGCAGGTAGATCCTCACTTTATGGTTTATAAATGTAAGTTTACTTTGGGATTGTTGGTATATACATATATTTTAATGAAATCCTATATGCCACTTCCTCTTCCATACATTCATTTGTTTAAATCAGCAATCCACATAACTTAACCTTAATTTTAATCAAAAATATATAATCGTTCATTTATTCATTCATAGAACAGATTTGTTTAAATGTATCTATGATATCAGATATTCTATAGAAAATTGAATTATTTTAAAACAAATAGTTATTTGAAGTCAATAGTTTGAAAGAAAACTAATTAATCATTAGGTATGATCAAAGATGGATAGTGGCCAGCAGTGGAATCTAGGACGCGCGTTTCGTCCTATTTGGGGCTTGTCAGCTGGATGTACATAATTAGTTCATTGACAATACAAAAATCAGATAATTTACAAGGGTTCATGTAGATTTTTATTCCATAAAATCATTCTATAGATCATAAATATTAATTATTTTAATCATTAAATCAAATTAATAAAAAGATATAAAATATATATATATATATAAACTAAACAACCACTGAAAGCCAAAATGTACCGGATAGCTCTTTCATCAGCTTATGAAACTCCTTAGCAGTGTAAATCCATGAACCGTCTACGAGAAATTGAAATCACAACTTTCACATCTATCCGAGGACACTTTAGTGTTAGACCACTTAGCTATCTCCTAGTAGTATAAATACTCAATTTTAATCACTGATAAGTCTTGCTGATTGAAGGCTATTTTCGGATCATAAGATAGTCTCGTAACCACCCAGCTAGAACTACACAGCAACTTGAACACGATAGAAAAGGCACAAAATATGCGGGAATTACTTTACTCCAAAGGTTTATTTATGTACAGAAAATATAGGATTTTTATATTATTTAAGAAGTTTTCCCGAAAATTCTAGAATGCTACGAAACTTAGTAGCAGTGTAGTAATCAGACAATTAGAATCTCTACATCTGACTTTTCACCTTCGTGATGTTTCTAGCAAAGCTTCTGGTTCAACGCTGATTGGCTAAAATGCTTCTTTATGTTTCCTGAGCTTGTTATGTCTATTGCAAGAAATTTTCAGGATCATCCCAACAATCACTTCGCTATTACTTAATGTGGTTTATTGTTTCATATCTGACACAACTTATGAACAAAGAGTCTAGTTTTCAATAGTTGTCTAACTAATATACATCCATAACTTAGACGATGAAAATTCAACAGTCTCTACAAATCCTATATACTAATATAATTATTCGATTTATTTGAATTTTTTCGGTAAATCCTGCTATTACTCATTTAATTTATTACGACTATTATTACTGATATAATTACTAGTCTTCAGATGATATTAGTAACAAAGATAATGGTAGAATTTTGAGTTTAAAACATTATCATTCTGTTACCATTATTTGAACTGTATAGTTTAATGATGATATTTTTTTCATCATATATTCAATATGGCAAAATAAATTTCGAATCCGTTTTTAATAAATAAATTTTAGAAGGGGTTTTGTGGATAGTATAGAAATTTCAATAGTTTAGATCATGAGTCAATTGTAGCTAGAACCCCTTCTAATATTAATCAACACATTCTCACTAGTGACTGGCTTCAAGAGGTATTTCCTAGAGTTCTAGTGAGAAGCAGTGACCAGGGGAGTTCAACCAGGTCTGTTGTGAGATAGTAACTCACTGAAGACAATGGTGGATGTGTCGCTCAATTTCGTGGATTGGTTGAAGTTAGACATTAACACCATTGGATGCCGGCCGACTCAGTGGTTCTAGAGGTTAAGCGCTCGTGCGTGAGACTGATAGGTCCTGGGTTTGAATCTCGCGGGGTGGGATCGTGGGTGCGCATCGCTGAGGAGTCCCATAGTGGGACGAAACGGCCGTCCAGTGCTTTCAGATTGTTTCCAATTGACTCATGATCTCAACTAATGAAATAAATTTTATTTATGAAAAAGTAAATCTACTCTTTTATTTCTTCTCTTTTCAGAACTCAATCCATGTTAGAAGTCACAAATTTTTGATGCTATATGATAATTTTTTTATTAATTTGTAAAGTCAAATTTATTTTATTTTCAATGAATTAAATTTTTTGTTTTACATAAACATATCGTCTACTTATTCCAAACCTAATACCTAACGATGATCGATAATAAATGATAACATTCCAGTTTTGTGTTATTTATTCTCATGATAATATTATAAAACAATTAACTGATAAGTTGCATACAATTTCACCTACTGATAAATTGAATAGAGAGAGAGAAAAAGAAGAAACAGATGTAACAGAATAAGATGAATTCATTCATTTCATGGATTCACTTCACTTACATACTATATAAATGAATTAACTTTAAAATTCTAAAAAATCCCATATTGTGAATTAGAACAGCATATGTAAGCGAGCAATATCGTATTCAATTAGATCTTTATTAGGCTGGTGATGTACTATGAGATAGACTGACTAGAGCAATGAAGAGAACGTTTAATCTGGCTAATATCTGTCTATTGTTTTTTAGCCGACCTATGGGTGGTTCCTCAACTAAAGAATAAATTGAACTCCACTCTTCAATTGACTCATGATTTCAACTATGAAAATACTGAAATCTCCACAAAACCCCTTCTGATCTATAATCATATGCTCACTAGTGACTGACTTCAAAGGATGTTTCCTTGAGTTCTAGTGGGAAGCAGTGACCAGTGGAGTTCAACCAAGTCTGTTGTAGAGATATCAACTCACTGAAGACAATTGGTGAACGGTTGCTCAAACATCGTGGATTGGTTGAAGTTAGACATTAACACTGTTGGATGCCGGCTCAGTGGTCTATCGGTCAAGTGCTCTGGCGCGAGACTGGTAGGTCCTGGGTTCGAACCTCGTGAGTGATGGATCGTGGATGCGCACTGCTGAGGAGTCCCATAATAGGACTAGTTGGCCGTCCAGTGCTTCCAGGTTTTCCATGGTGGTCTAGCTTCAATTGACTCATGATTTTAACTATGAAAATACATCCATTTTTATCCAAGAGTCCAGCTGGTCCTGTTGAGAAAGCTATATTGGGCTCACAATCAGATAATTAGTCTAACGAGTTAGTGAACACATCCCTTCGTCGTTAGGAAATGGTATTATCAAAACAATACTCAGCTCTGTTCTATCACACTTGATCGACAGCTAATATGTAGCAGAAATAAGTCATTTAAGGTCATTTACCGTATTCCTACTTGTTTTCTTCGTGGGGTTTGATCTCGTCTTTTACATGTACCAGAAGCTATACGAATTCCAGCTAACAATCGAACCCTAACTAATTTGAATAACATCTAACATGGACATCACTGAGTCACATGACACATGCATTATGTTAGACATGACTGACATATTTTAGTAATTATTACTTTGTTGTTCTGTGCTCTCTGTTTCCATTTTACTTTCTCCAGTTGTAGATGATTATAATTAATTTGTTATGGTACAGGAAATGACCTTAAATGAACCATTCATAAATCAACAGGATGTCCACTTAAAAAGAATTAAAAGTTCTTGGTCGATGCATTGCATCGCTGTAATACATAACATAAATGTACTACCTAAACAATTTTTGAAGTAGTAGACTTAAAACAATCTTATATCACATGTTTGCTACCTACATCTAATGTTACTATTTATATCAAGCTAATCATGCCTGTAAACTGGCGTAGATTCTGTAATTATTATTTTCAGAGTATACATTATGATTATTGCTATTCATAAGAAATTAGTAACAACTTTATCTCTTCCTTGTCCGTATTGACCGAAATAAAAGATTTTATTTATTATTATCTCCTATACTCCTTGTTCGTTTATTTTTCGTGATTCCCCCCTTTTCTTCCTTATCAAGTATACTCCTCATTATCCAATTATCTGATCATATCTTATTAAATAATCTTTTAGTTTTTAGGAATGTTAGTTTAGTGTCTATATTTTTCAAGTCATCGACCCATCTTCCATTGTGGAACACCACAACTAGTACACTGTTATCACAATATCAATTTGTACTTTTTACTTATTATGTTTATTTATGTAATCTATCTACTATTATCACGGATTCGTAAGTTGCCTTAAATTGTTTAGTAATCTGATATATGTATATAAATATTACTGTATATTAAAGCCTGATAAAGATTTAATTTACAACAATACTATTAGCTTATATACGTTGTTCAAATTAATTTTGGTTAAAAAATTGATGTTCGTACTCTTTTTGATCACAATATCTGAAAAGTCTTCATCAATGAAGATTAGTAAAACAGTAATTTATGGAGAAATTATAAGAGACATTCATGTGACTGAATGTTTATATGTTGAATACTCTGAATATTCTAGGAGATAAACACAATACACTCGTTGAGACATAAAAACAAGAAAAATGGTTCAGTGAGGAGTTCCCCTTTCTGTGAATTCCTTTTTTCAAAGCTATACAGTTCCAACTATATCCTTTTTTCAAAATAATATACATGACAAACATGTTTGTTAATATCAGTAACAATAATGGCGATGGTAATAAACTACTGGACATAATAACAGAGAGGAAAATTTTGAAATCACATGAAGAGAGGTCAGTAAAAAAAACCAGCATTGAGAGTTACACAACAGCAGCTACAAAAAAAGAATTGGTTCGAAGATTAGAATGAATAAAGTTTAAATAGGACCTAATAGAAGGGGAAGAAAATGAAATTGCAATCGAAGACACAAACAACCTGTTGTGTAACTAAATGTTAAAGA
>NC_031495.1:59018389-59029899 GCF_000237925.1 Schistosoma mansoni
CGTTAGGACGTTATGGAGTAACGGTTATCAAGACGAACAATATACGAGGTTTAAGGATAATATCGAATATCGACCACCACAAGTGTAGGACTGACGATAGTATCCTTTTGAATGTATAAATCGGGTTCAGGTCTCTTAAAATAGATAATTTTTTTATTGATAATTTTAGCCTGGTGACATCAATAAAAATATGAAATTACTGGGACTGCATTATTAATTAAGTAAACAGTCATCGTTTAAACGTTTGCCTTGAGGTTATATTTAGAATTTCTTAATTAATCCAATTTATAACAGTAACTGAAGACTAGAAAAGAGTTTTCACTTGTGAGATATATGAATATGTTAGGAAGCTTTATACAAAAACATTTAGTTTGTTCAACACTAGTCATATCCCTAAATTTGTTATAGAGTATTCATTGGTCATCAAACATTTTTACTAAACTTGATGGGTGTTTCAACTATCTGAAGATACTTTGGTCAAAAATGCATACATATTTATTAATTTCTATTGTCTTCTGTTCTAAGTCATTTAACTAGTTATTACTTGGTAATTTGAACAACTCACTTCTATGAGATGGATTACTTTGAATACACCATAAAAAGAAGAAAAACAAAATCTTGTTTAGCACCAGACAACAATTATTTATGATTCAGCTGAATGATATTTAGTATGTAAATAACAATTATGATAAGTTTAACTGCTGACTACCATGTATATTCTAATGTATTTAACTTTATTTTTTCCAGTCAATCAATTACTTTGATAGGCAACTCGGGCTAACAAAACATTTATTTCAGTTTTCACGTTCATTATAAATGATTGGCATATTAAACTTCTGTCAAGTAAAAACAACTAACATGATCATATGAATTGAATTCGCTTACTCTGAATCTTACACTAACCTATTAGATTTGTAGATTTAAGAAAAACTGTCTGATGAATGAGTTTTTATATGTGACATGTGTTAAGTTAGCAATTTATTGATAAAAAAGAAGTGATCTATACACACTTTACACAGCCACAAAAGTTCAATTTATTTACAAATAGATTAAGTGAACGAAATTACTAGGAACATATGTATATTAGCCCTACTTACGAGAAGCATAAACATGGTGATTGTATTGATGCAAATATTCATAATAGTTCAAGGTTGTATAAAAAGTCTCAGAAGATATAAAGAAATGGATATTGTTGATAGTCGCATTATTATTAGTGTTAAAAATGTTAGTAGTATTGTTGTGTATGCTACTTCGGTTGACAGACATAAATAGTATGCAATACCAAACACAAGTGGTATGTCTGTCAAAAGAGGATTGAGAAAATTGAATTGAAGAAACTGTTGCGGTGATCCTGAAAATTTCTTGCAATAGACAAGAAAGGCTCATGAAAGATTAAGAAGCGTTTTATCCAATCAGCGCTTGAGTAGAAGATTTACTAGAAACATCACGAAAATGAAAAGTCATATGTAGAGATTCTGATTGGCTGATTACTACACTGCTACTATGCTTAGTAGCATTCTAGAATTTTCAGGAAAACCCAAGGACTTCTAAAATATTATAAAAATCCTATATTTTCTGTATATAAATAAACCTTTGGAGTAAAGTGCTTTCTTGCATATTTTGTGCATTATCTCTCGTGTAGCTTGTGTAGCTTTAGCTTGGTGGTTACGAGACTAGCTAAGAATCCAAAAATAGCCTTCAATTAGCAAGATTTATCAGAAACAGAGAAGAATGGGAATAAAAACAGAATTATAAGAATCATGAAAGATATAAAGGACAACTGATGAAAGATGTGCAAATGAAGTATTCAATATATGACTTTCATAATTTACCAAGATATCCTGTAATTTTGTACTATATATTAGACTGATTTTCCCCATCTGAGTGTTCATTCACTACAGTACTACTACTATTATTATTACTAGTAGTAGTAGTAGACTAGTATTCTGTGAAATAAATAAACAAGGAATGTATTTAGAAATTTATGTGTAAATTTGTCCCCTTTATACCAGTTTATTTTTTTCAGAAATAGATTATGAATCACTGTTACAAAAGAACGTAAAGTGGTAATGATCTCTCCATTATAAATGAATAGTATTGAACAGATTTCGACATGAATTACAATTAATTTATATACAAACTATCTAGTGAGAAAATTATTAGATAATGTTTAGTGTAGTTGTTAACGAGGCATTGAGACCATGTTAAATGTATTTGTTGGATTTAAAAAATGAAGAGTTATCATAGTAAATGCTTTTTGATCTTAATTTCAAGGCTCAATCTATCTACCTATAACATTCTGAGTTTGAAGTGAAAGAAAGGTATTTGGTTTAGATCTCAATCTGAATCTCAACACTCGGATGCAGATACGTACACACTAGTTCAAAATAAGATGAAACAATGATTCTGAATTCCACTGTTATCCACAATCAAATTTTACTATTATTGATGTATATGTTTTTGAATAAGTTTTTATGATTCGCTGAAGATCCGAAACATATTCCAGTTCCTTGAACGAATGTAATTTTACAACAAATATAGTCTGCTTTAAGATTAAAGCCGATTATAGGTTTTGAGAAATAATAAACTAGGTAAACTAAGCATTTATGTTTAAAGTTCATTATCGTTTCAGTTGCACTATTGATTCTGTTTACTTTCATATTCATTTGCTAACAAGTAAGGTAATAATCCCAAGGTTGTTTTCAACATCATACAATGTCACCCACTATAGGATAGCTATGCCATAGATAATTTGTAATTTATGAAGGGGATTTTTGCGGAGATTTTAGTAATTTTTATAATTGAAATCATCAGTCAATTGAAGGTAGACCACCCTGGAAAACGTGTAAGCACTGGATGGCCGTTTCGTCCACGTACGGGACTCCTCAGTGGTGCACATCCACGATCCCGCCTCGCGAGATTCGAACACAGGACCTATCAGTCTCGCGCACGAGCGCTTAGTCTCTAGAACCACTGGTGGACGGTTGCTCAATTTTGTGGATTGGTTGAAGTAAGACATTAACACCGTTGAATGCCGGCCGGAACAATGATTCTAGAGGTTAAGCACTCACGCGCGAGACTGATAGTTCCCGGGTTCGAATCTCGCAAGACGGGATCGTGGATGTGCACCATTGAGGAGTCCCGGACTGAAACGAAACGGCTATCCAGTACTTCCAGGTTTTCCATGTGGGTCTAGCTTCAATTGACTCATGATTTCAACCATAAAAAAATTATATTTTCTTGTTTAATTAGATTTTACACAAATAAATTTACGCAATTAATCTAAAATATAAAAAAACTTTGTTAGCATAAATAATTATTTTACCAAATTCATTTATTGTATTTGCTCACTTCTCTACTTGTATTTTCATTTATGATGTACAGTTTCTTTTTTACCAAAAGTTGTTTATTTTCCATGCAAATCTATCCAATTTCACATGCGTACATGTATGTCCATACTTGTGTATATGGATACGTATACATCCATCTGTATATATATATATATATTTTTTTCCATTCATTGATGCATATATTCACTAATATATAAACAATCCCAATTTCAAAAGCTTTGTCATACCTTTTTGGAATTCATTCCATCTTCTAAGCGGATAATCTATTTTATTCTAATAATCAAAAAAAGCATTATATCCTAAGCAACAACAACAATATCCTAGACATATTCAAATCAAAAAGAAAAGTTTTTTTCTTTTTGATTTAAGTAGAAAAAGAAAAAATTTTATCCTATTTATTGTTTACAAAAACCTTAAGAAGTTTTTCACATACAAACAAGCACATTAGAGAATCGTCACCAGAAGTCATTGATTCGATCATTATATAAAAAGTGGAATTCAGTAATCAAATCAATCTCCAACTGATTGTTTGTTTGTTTGTGTGTGTGTATATATATATATATATGTATGTTTAAAAAGTATGTAAATTTTATTCGGTTAAATAAATTAAAAATTATATTCTCAAGAAAACATATTAAGTAGTATAACAATTAACATTATTTGGGAAAGAAAAAAAGAAAAACAAACAGGAAATTAAGAATCTAAGTTGTTCATTCTATGGTCATCATTTTGAATACAGAAGTGATCTTAATTTTTATTTACAGTACGATTAAATATTCAAGTGATGTTATCTGTCAAAATTTATAATTCTTATAGTTCACTAAATCAATGATGAAACACTTATCATGAATAAATATTGAAGGGATGTTAGAAATACGTGAGAATCTAAGAGATAAGAAAGTTGTGAGTTTATTGTTATCGAAAATTATTAATGAGTGTTATTGAAGTATTCTTGATGTGAATGAAATACCTGAGTAAGTGATGTAAATTATCTCCTCATTTGGTGAGACTATAATTTATGGATGACCTTTAGACGAATCTTAAGTGACCTTGAGAAATATTAGCCAATCAGTAAACAGTCAGCATAGTTTAAAAATATGTTACACAAAACCAAAGAATGAAAGTGGATACACTTCTTTTACATGGTCCAAAAACCTGTCAAGCTTAGAAAGAGGTTCAAAGGTTCGAAAATCGTAGTGCATATGGTAAAGGAACTAATCCATTTGGCTCCATAATAGTCGGTCTCTTGAGCCATGATAAGGTCACAAAAACTCTCTCAGTCTCGATCACATAGCTTCAGTATTCTTTGTGTGCACTCCGGTTGTGTAAGTTTATCATTTTTATTATGAATGGGTCCTTACAATACACATACCACTAAACAGCCGAAGTTTCAGTAACATCTGCGATTATTGCAGCCAATGTTACTAGTGCTTTCATCATACAGTTTGCGGCAATTACTATAATATGCCTTAGTCTCATTATGGATCGAGAGAAAAAGGTTCATATCCTAGCCAACGTTTTCCTTCAACATATGTTACATAAAAGGATAACATCATGGTAGTCTGCATAAGCTCTACAAGTCATTTGATTACTGCAATTACAAATAAGGGAACTCCTTAGTAGTCCCATTCATTATGGCCGCTTAATTGTCAAGTGTACTCTAAAATCCTCTATGAATCGATCGTGCATGAACATCAGGTACTGAATTTGGCGCCGGTGACCTTGAAATCCCTCAAACGCTTCTGACTGGCTAGTTCACCAATTATAGTCTCACCTCTCATCTTTACTCTTGGGACTGTAAAGGGCACAGTTAAGGTAATGTTTTTTTTTAATCATAAGATTTATGTGAAGTTAGAACAAAACGATAATTAATTACTTATACAATTCAATTCCACATTACCAATTTGATCAGAACTTTTCCTTGTTTTCATTCAATTAATTAATGTGAAATAGTGTCTATGACTTTGCACTTTAAACATTAATTAAGAAGTTGTTCACAAAGATTTGATCAATCAAGTATTAGAAGAAGAATAAAACTCCAACCAATTATCATTGAAAAGACGATATTTCCATAAAATATATCTCGTTTATTAAACTGTAGTAGTTTGAGAGTTTCGTTGATTTTGTATAAGAAACCATATTAAACTATCATAAAAGTCCTTAAAGAATAATCATTCATGTTAAGGGTTAGCGTGACAGCTCTATTGACCACAATAATAAACGATTGAAAACATAAAGAAATTAAGTGTATGACATATTTCATCATTCCATCAATAGTTCAAGACAAACTAACTGCTCATATGGAAGTTCTCAGCAGTGCGCACCCTTGACCCCGCTCTCAGGATTCGAACCCAGGATCCATCGGTCTCACGCGCGAACACTGAGCCGGCATCCGACGGTGTTAATTCATTTTTATTAAAAAGTTAAATCCAATTTAAAACTAACTAATAATCAGAATGATTTTTAGAAAAAAACAACAATTATGAATCTAATTAAAAATTTTAAATGTTCTACAAAATTTATCTTCACTTCTTAAAACTTACAATTTATTTATGAGTTAATTATAATTAAGAAAATAAGCGGAAAAAAAGAATGAATGATTGATTTAATTAAACTAGTTTATCTAATATTCTGTCAAATATAATCAACTGTCTTATTCAAGTGAAATCAGGTCATGATTATACAAAGAATTTAATTTATTATTTCTTTTCATAACTTATGATATATGGTATAGGTTAATTGTATGGTTGAAATCACTTATAAGGTTGAAAATAATAATAATAATATTACTATTATCAATAATCCTTATTATTATTATTATTATATTTTCTTAAATAAATATGATACTAACCCCCTATATGATACTAACCCTACTTACGTGCAATAAAATGAAAGATAATCATTAAAATTTCTATTGAACCCATTAAATTGTATTATAGGAAACAAGATATAAAAGTTGAATGACTTCAATAAAATTCATTCATTTATAAAACTGTGCAGGACTTTTTTTCAGAAAGAAAACAAACTTTTTCACTTAATTCATTTAGTATTGTTTGTTTGAATCTTCCTATCGATGTGTTAGGACTGCAACTGGTCAGTCTCTAATTGGAATATGTGTATACTATGCGTATTGCCTCGATATAGCCTTAATTCACAAGCATTGTAAACAAAGATGGATAGTGACTAGCAGTGGAATCCAGGACACGCATTTCGTCGTATTTGGGACTCATCAGCTGGATGTACCTGCATCTCAGATTTGATGTTCACTCTGGGACTCGAACCCAGTACCCTCGCTTCAAACGCCATCGTGTTATCCACTCGGCCACTGAGTCCTGATAGACACTTGCTTGTGCAATGGGGTGAAGTTTAAATTCATTTAGTATTGTTTGTTTGAATCTTCTCATCGATGTATTAAGACTGCAACTGGTCAGTCTCTAATTGGCATATGTGCATACTTTGCGTAATATTGGAAATTTTATAAACCAAATTAAGAAATTAAGAAAAAACTTTCCTAATAAAAGGTACACAAAATTATGTTTAGAATAAAATCAGTATTAAAAACTTTGAGTTCATCTACCTGAAGTTTGTGCTGATGGTGTCGTTCAAAAGGACGATGAAAGTTCCACGACCAAACTATCCAGCTCAGAGAACAAAATTCCATCAAAATCATCTACCTGAACTATAAATCCTCTCCACCATCTCAAAGAATATATTTTGATGAAAAAAAGTTTACTAAGATAATTTTTATCATGAACAAAAGAGCCATTGAATATCAAAAAGTATTGAAAACTTGTTTTATCCTTGTTTAGAACTTTGCAGTAGTACATGCTTGTAGATTGAGGATATGTGATTGGATCCTAAAACACATTTCATAAATGACAAAAATAATCTTATTTTTTCACTCAAATAAATACAAAACATTGAATCGTATGAGAAAAAATTTAGTGAAACAACTCTTCCTATATTAAACAGAGGTAGATAGTTCCTAAAAGTGAAATCCTAGACGGCTATGTTGTCTTATTTAGGACTCGTCAGTTGGATATACCTCCATATCGAAGTTGATGTTCATTCTAGAATTCGAACTTAACACCATTCACTTCAAATGCCAACACGTTATTCACCTAGCTACTGAATTCAGATATCCATTGGCTTATACAATGGTATGAATTTTGAAAACATTCATGTTGATAATTTAAATATTACCAATAATATTTACAAATTCAGTTAATTAAAATCAATACTAATGAACTATTATCGTAGATTTCCTTGAACTTCAGAAATTTTCAGTTCTTTAAATACGTCTACCCACAAAAGTAGGTGTTGTAATAGATAGACCACAATAGGACGAAACGGCCGTCCAGTGCTTCCAGGTTTTCTATGGTGGTCTAGCTTCAATTGACTCACTCCTTCAACTATTTCTTTTTTCATTAATTTCAAGATCAAGTTGTATCATCATAAATCAATAAATAATGTACGACAATAAATAGTATAAGTTACAAACTCAAACGTTTTGATCGAGTGATTCTTATTCATAGAATGTAGTACATTACAGAAAAATGCAACAATATAATTAGATTAAAGGAGATAAAATCTAACTATTCAATTTACTCAGGCACAGATATTTTGTTAGCTGAAAAAGTTAGTTAATTAGGTGTAATTATTAATAAAGTGCAACTTGACAAATTAAATTCAATGGACCCCAATAAGTTTTGATTGGATATCCAGTGCTCCCAGATTTTCAGTGGTGATCTAGCTTAGGTTGACTCGTGAATACAATTGTTAAAATACTACAATCTCTACGAATCCTCATGCAGATAATAATAATTATTATTATGTGTCTGTTTAACGTTTATACAGGTACTAACAATTTCAGCGCGATGAGATAAGAAACATTGATTTTAGACACTTTGTTTGACATGAACTAAATTACAAAATAGTTTTTATTCACTTAGGTTAACATAAATTTTAACGAAGGATTATTAATAACCCGAAAGTGTTGACGAATAATAACAAGGGACTCGATGTTTTAAGCTAAGTGGTATATATAATTTGTGGCTCTTAGTTTACGGAAGTATATTACAAAGGTAACTGAAACACAGTCTGTTTACTGGTATACACACCAAATTGTAGAACTAATCCATCTGTATTTTACGAAGTGGGCATGAATGCTAAAATCAAATAGCCCTGACGCTATTATTCTTGGATTAGTTAGTTAGTTGGAAAGTCATATAAGAAAGACATTAACTAATATTAAACTCCTTGAATTATATAGATAAAACGGAGCTATTATGATCTGATGTAATCAAAAGTAAGGTAGTATTTCTGATGTTTCTTTATTTAGATGACATTATGGGAAACCAAACTTCATGAAAACTTCTTACGCAGTTACACAATTTACTGACATGAGGAAAAAAAGTAAGACCATAATAAAAGCAAGATAACGAGGAAAGAACACTTTTTTAGTCAGGGTACGCCTAATGCAAGTACAAACTGATGCACAATATACTAACTGATCACTTAGTATTAATCATTTTCATACTGTTTGACTTTTTAGCGCTGATAGAATTCTGCTGACAAAGTTGTAAGTTTGGACAGTGGTTACAGTGATTTGATATTAAACGAAATTTTACTGTGATACGAAGTGATGAATGGTAACCAGCACAAAACTCTTCATTTAGATTTAGTGTTAGTACTGATTAGTAAGGCTTATATTCTGTATCGAGGAGATTGATGTCCCTCTGTGAGATTAGGACTATAATTACTGGTTATCAAAGAGTCAACTGACTCCTTGAAAGTGTGAGATATTTATACCTTACTGGTATATACTAACATGCATAAAGCATAGGTTCATTGTTTTCTGGTTCTTGATGAATAAGTGTATGAATAATTTCGGGTAACGTTTTGATAGACTGAAGCACTTGTAGTTGATAATGTCTACATACTACCGGGAAAGATAGCTTTTAGATCAGTTCCGTGTCTAATTTATAACATGTTATGTCACATTCAATGATGTATTTTTATCACCTGTTCCTAAAAGATCATTGAAATATATCTGTTTTTTCAAGCATTCTTAATTGCATATCGTAACTGTTCATTCTTACATATTTGTGAATATACATCCATACATATATCTATACAAACTAGTTAGAACTACGAAATTTACTCAGACATTTACATTCTGTTTGAACTTGTACTGAAATCTGGATTATTTTTTTTAATTTTGCTATTCATATATAAAACCTTCTGTTTGAGTCAAATAACTTCGAAAAGGAAATTGAAGGAGCCTATCATGTTCTGGTGTCACTATTTATTCGTCCATGTTAATGTATGTTTTGTTTGTACATCAGTAAATTTTACATCATACATTTTATATATGTAAATTAATTTACATCTAGCTCATTATGTTGGCTGGTATGCTATTTTCTAAACCATATTGACTCTTTCCCTGTAGTACATGAATGCTTATACGAATGTATAAAATATAGGCTCCCAAAACACTGTATTTCGACTTTTAATATGGCTTTTTTGCAAAAGTGTTAAGTCAAAGAACATAAGAGAAATTAATTAGAATTAATATTTCAATAATGGAGTCCAAACGCCATTATGAATTGATGAGGCCGACGTAAAAACTTCAAGCAGTCTTCTTAGAACAACAGGACATCAGTATTAGGTAAACAGCTCAGGTGCGACCTAGAGCGAAAGATCTATCCAGTCTTCTTTGACTTTCAATAATTCCTCAGCTGTTGCCAGCTCATGATAAAAATCACCTTCAAAATATCAAATCTCGAATAAAATGAAAACTATAACACTATCAACTTATTTCACATCGAACGGATTTTAGCTTATGGGAAACTAAAGCCTCCTAGATGTGACGAGCTTAACTCAGGAGCTTTGAATAAGTTTCATAAAAGTCCTAAGAGCCACTTTGCAGACAAGTTAGATGATCACTAGCAAGCTGGTGTTCAAACAACTTATTTTTTTGTTTTCTGAGAAGCTTTTGTTGATTAACTCTGAATATATAATTTCTCATTCTTTAGGTGTATTTAAGCATATAGACTTTTTATTGGTACCTTATCATGTTCCTTTAAATATATTTGAATCATTAATATAAACAATGACTAATGAATAGCTGTTGACTTTTTCAGGAAAGGGATATCGTTAAATAAGCATTCGATTGTTAAAATACTAATATCAATTTTCATAATGTGTAACCTAAAGGCCTTGAAGTCGTAATGTACTTTAACAATAGTTTGTTGAAATTAATCACCAAAGAATAATGAATCTAAATTTTATATTTCTCAAAGTCCGTTAGCAGTCATCCATTAATTCAAGTCAATTACTGTCTATGGTGACGTCACTGTGAGAACTACAAAGGCATCACACTACCATTGGTACCAGGAAAAGTTTTTAACAGAGTGTTACTAAACAAGATGAAACAATCGGTAGACACCCAATTCGAGATCAACAGACTGAATCCAGTTAGGATCGGTCATGCACAGACCAAATCCCGACACTATGGATCATTGTTGGTCAACCAGTCAAATGGAGTTCGTCACAATACATCAACTTCCTTGATTACGGGGAAGGGTTTGGCAGTGTGGGTAGGAGGACCTTATGGAACTACTGAGCCAGTACCTAATGGTTATAATGTTTATCTTCCATCAATCCATGACTCTGCACAACCATCTTCCATTATTTTCAGTGGGAAACTGCCCAGCACCCAACACAGTTGAAATTCGCTGATCACCGCTCCTCATTACAATTCTGGAAATTTCTTCTCAAATATAAATGCTGGGGGTCGGGAGTTTGCGCTCTATCGAAGGGTTCAGAGATCGGCTCCCACATGCGGAATCGTGGTTCTGCATTGGTGAAGTCCTAGGCTAGGACGAAACAGCCGTCTAGTTTTTCTAGGTTTGAAATGGTTGCCTATTTTACATCTGTTGATGACTCTAATTAAAGTAAACAATCTCCACAATCCCTTAATGATGACTGTGTTTCATATTTTCCATTTGTTGATATTAAAAATCAAGTGTGATTGATTTCTGTCGGCATATAAATTGAGATCAGTCAGGAATATAAAAATCAAGGTAGAACAGATCATTACAATCGATAATAAGTTTCGTACCCGTAGCGTCCGATAACTGGAAGTAGTTTTGCTCA
>NC_031495.1:59030099-59041442 GCF_000237925.1 Schistosoma mansoni
ATTCTATTATTATATAAATATAACTTGATTTCTGTTATATAACGTTGTTGTCCATTGGTGATTCTATAAATTTGATCTAAGTTTCCGGGATTTCTTCTTTCATTGATTTGTGGTTCATATCCAGATTGTATATTCAGTTGATCATGTATATTAACAACAGATTTGGAGGGATCTAATTGTGATTGAAAAGACAATCGATAATAAGTTTCGTACCCGTAGCGTCCGATAACTGGAAGTAGTTTTGCTCAAAACGTTTTTCATATCAAACTAATGTGCTTTTTTATCGACTGTCAGCGCTGTTAAGACTAACTGAAGCGAATAACCGTCTTCGCATTCTGAACTTCATTTTGATTCTTTGTTACTCATTTGTTAACTGACGGGGAAACTCGGTCACACTATCAGTTTAACTATGTTGACTATTACTCACCAATACCATTGGAACATGTCTGAAGAATTGAAGTTAGAGGTGTAAACCACCGGATACCGGATTCACTAGTCTAATAATTAGACGCTTACCACGAAACCTGGAGACCCTTGGTTCGATAGCCAATGGGTTTATAGATACACACATCCAGGGAGTTTCGTACTAGAATGGAGCGGCTGCCAATTGCCTAATGGTTTCCAACGATTGTTTGACGAAGCTCAGTCCCCCGATGTAGGAATGTGCTCAAAGAAAGCTAATGGCGGACAAATCTAAACATGGCATCCGTCCATAGAGTTACTGACGATGGGACTGAGGTATATTGACAGGTTTAGACTACCTGTTTGGGGTTCGCATGATTATGGCAACTAGGGGCTAGACTTTGAATGGCATGACAAAGGAGCGGATGTATCGACTCTCTATCTTTCTCCTTCTAAACTGCCGAATTTCTCAGTCTTGTTTCTATTTTTTCATTTCAATGATTTATATTCTCCTAAATCGAATTTCCGATGCCTAATCTTTTCTATTACTGTTAACACTGTTACTATCTCTACAACTGTGGAATTTGCCCCCAAAATTTCACCTCTCAGTGCTTATGGGGTATGGGAACTGGGACCGATGTACATATGTGCTTGACTGGTTGAGTTCATGATGAAAACTACAAAATGGAACAACCTCTGTAAACCCCACTCAATGATAAGTATTTTGTGTACGTGCAATCCCTATAGTATCTCATTTAATTTTCACAAAATCAGTCCGTGATTCTGTTATTTTTAATCCACTGGATTTAGGTCTCGAGGATTGACTGAATGAATAAGCTAACAATTCACCGATTTTAACTTGTACCAGTAAGTTTATCAAACTAGGATCATCATCACCATTACCTTTTAGGCTGTACGTATTTCAAACGTTTATTTATCATTCTGTAGAACAACTTAGTTAACGAACCCGAAGTCAGTCTTTACATGGATTACTTACGCCTGTCACCCCTCGTAAAGAAGCGTAGGCCCCCACCACCATTCTCCATCCAACCCCGTTCTGGAATATCCTTGAAAGCTGTTATTCAATCCTTTGATGTCTGTATTTTCTATTCTCAGCGCAGTGTATTATTTGGTATTTCTTTTCTTCGCTTTCCTTCAGCATTCCAAGTTAACGCTTTCAACGTGAAGTGGTTTGATGATTTCCACAATGTATGTCATATTCATCTCCAGGGTCTCAAATCTCTCAGTTATCGAAAAATCCTCCTCGGTGAACTTTGATGCATACTGGTCACCAAGGTACATATACATACACGACAAATAACAGTGAGCTACCAGTTGTCCAGGCTCAATGAGTTGGAAGTTATCGTTAGCCAATATTTAAAAGTACTGTACATTGACGTGCGATAGGCGTCAAAGGTTTGAAAACCCCATGACCAGTACATAAAGCCTGTAGTAGGGAATAAACCCCAAAAATCAATAGCTCTGTGGGTTTTCGACATTGGTTGCTCACCACATTTTTTAGTGGACCCACCTAGCTGAAGGTGCTCAATCATGTATCTGCACCAGATCACGAGTAGGAACGCCGTGCTCAACAAACTTTTTAAAACCCACTTTCCAACAACAATCCAAAATAAAATCGATCTATGCATGGATGGATCATCCATGGATCTAACTAAAGGAGCTCATGTGTTATAAGCAACGGCATATTCCTTCTTAAACGTCCAAAAGACGAAAATACTAACCCCTTATGGCTAATAATACCATGCCATATGCTTCTTAGTAAAATAACTTTTCTATATCTTCCAAAAAAGTGATGCCTTGAGATTTTTTATGAACATGAAATTTTATTTTATGTCTATGAATATGAAACCTTTTAAAAAGGTATAACTGATCTAAATATTGTTTTGAATATAATAAAAAACTAATTCCACGTGATATGACGTTGTCTTAAAATACAATACAAAATACTACAATTGTTACATCATCTATGAAGGTGCATACACCGTAATACTTCATAATCCAATCGACAACCGGAAGAAAGAGAAAGGCGAGAGAGAGGAAGGGTAAGCAGCTTTGTATGACACCGGTCCTCATTTGGAATGCAACCGTAAAAAGAAGTAACACAGCAGATGAACTAATGTTTCCGTCTACCAGCCTCTGTTTGCGCGTATCGATGAGTACGTTGTGGTGTTGTAGCAGGTCTATACTAATGATCGACATAGAAATATCTGTAACCACGAAAATCAAGTGTATGGGTTTGTATAAACCTACGTTAAGGTAAACGTACCTTTTACCATATGTGGCTGTTGGCTTTCCGTTTGCCGCCTGTAATTTTAAAACAGGTTCGTGAAGCCGGTCGTTAGAATTTGCAGAAAGAACGTCAACTTCCTCGCCAGTATCTTCGAGGTAACGAACTTTCGTTACCACATCTGTGACGTATAACAGACGGCTGTGTTCACAAGCTACGGATACTGTTAACACGGTCCGGCCGGGAAGTTTCCCGAAGTGTTTTTCGTGTCAGTCGATTTTAAGTTCGGAAAATTGCAGGGTTTTCTGCCATTTCTAAAAGAGTTTCCGTACTGGTTATGATACCAGCACCAGTTGGGGTTATCTGCATCTCATGATCTAGAGATAGATCGCCTACGTGAAGTACTTTATCGCGGGGTCGGTGACCGTTTACGGTCATTACGAAATCGAAAGTGACGTGCCAAAGTTTGACACAGTTCCGTAATGTCATCCTGTGCCACATGAGCCTTTCTTAGACTGAGAAAACCTCGGCGTTAGAAGATTCGGTGATCTCTAAAATGCGATCTGCAGATGCAGCCAGCTCATCTAGGGCGTTTTTTTGAAACGAGGCCAGCATAGCTTGCACCTGTTGAGGAAGTTTGGGTTAGAATAGTTGTCTGAATAGGTCACCATCAATAGTTTTCGGGCCAATCACCCCTCTCATTCTTGGTAACATGTCTGTAGCAGAACCGTGTTACGGGTCGATATTATTAAGGAGTTGATTTAACCTTTTTCGATCGGCTAGGTCTCCGCGTTTAAGAATAGATTGTTTAAGGGTTTCTTAAGGTTCTGAAACGTCACTAGTAAACATACTAAGTGTGATGTACCTGTTAAATTCACTCTGTGGTACATCTAAAAGAAGTCATCGAGGGGTAAATTGAACTACGACACTTAGCCTTGGTAAACATTAAGCAGTGTTCAGAATTATTAATCCACTTAGCTACGTTACATATGCCACTGCTTTGTGTCTCCAGACAAGCCAGTTCCGAGTGTAAGCACGTTACGTTTACCCAGTCAGTTCTAATATAGGATTACCCTGCAAGGATTAAAGAAATATTTTCCTAAGATCTGAGTTTCTGTAAATGCGATTATCTCGATTTCCAATCGTCCTGCTAAGAAGCCTAACCCGGACGTTATATTTTGAAGACTGAGGATATTCGTTTAGTCTAAGCTTTGGGTGATTCGGAGATCTGTTCCATTCGTGATATCCAACTCAAAGATAAAGACTTCAATGAAGAACTGAACACGAAATGTTCTGCCAGCAAAAGATGAACATACAGATAAGGCTATTTTTCTTCAGGAAGATAACTTGCTACACGAAGCTTCCTTTGTTTTCATCAGATGGTGATTCGGATACAGTAGCGCCCTTTCAAATTTACTCGTGATTTGGTCTGGTTGTTATCAAGCATGTCAGGTGGTTATCCAGTTTTAGAACTCTCAGCAGAGGATCTGCGCCTGATGCTTGCAGCTCACGTTCATGTGGGGGAGACTAGTATGAATTTCCAAATGTCAACATACGTCCATGGATGTACTAAAGATAATTATCACATAATTAAGTTGGATAAAACATGGGAGAAAATCCTTCTGGCAGCTCGTGCTATTGCGGCGATTGATCATCCGTCAAATGTTTACGCAATCGGATCCAGGCCATTCACTCAGCGTGCTGTGTTAAAATTTGCGAACTACACAGGAGCAACAGCAATGGCTGGACGCTTCACACCTGGTACCTTCACCAACCAGAAACAAGTATGTCCCGTGCCTTCATGATATTCTTTAGTCTTGTTTCCGAGAACCCCGTCTGCTAGTAGTTAGTGATCCATTGAGTGATCATCAGGCGGTGTATGAAGCTAATTCTGTAAATGTTCCGCTTATTGCATTCTGCAATACTGACGTCCCTTTGTCACGTGTTGATATCGTCATTCCCTGTAATAACAAGGTAACTACCGAGTTTCTATGTAATTGCTTTTAGTCAAGGCATTCTATTGCCGTTGTATGGTGGCTTCTCGCTCGTGAAGTTCGGCGCATTCGCGGTGAAGATACAAGATTGCATCAATGGAGTGTATTACCTGATTTGTTTCTTTATCGTGATCCAAACGAGGAAGAGCAAAATGCTGAAGAAGTTGATGAAGCTAGATTGGAACCCGCTTTGCCAGGTTAATGATGCTTTTCAGGATGTGTTTTTATCTTGTATAACAACAAGTGGTAGGTCATATACGATACAATAAGTGTGAAACTATGTGGGCAAACATACAGCAGGTTTCAAGGCGATTTCACTAATATCGACTTGTGGAACTCAATTAGGTCTTAGATTCACGAACTTGGTAAATTTGCTGTGGTCCTGTTTTTTGTCGAAATTCGTGGCTTTTAGCACCGACTGACACGTGGTTTTTAAGTTATGTCGCCGACAGTTAACTGTCGAGCTGTTAAGAAAAGTATGCTCTCTACCGTTAAACAAACCTGTTGCAATTTATGTAAAATCCCAGCTGTTGTTTGTTCCTGCCATGGGATGATGTCGAATAATGCTACTACAGTAGCTGTAACCCTGTATCGGAGTAAATGATTCAGCTTGTTGGTTATTCAATGGTTAGTTGATAATCCAGAGGCTTATTAACCTCTGAACCCTGAAGTGCTTATAAATCCTTTTCTGGAATTAGCGGGATGTAAGCATGTCATATAATGTTATTATCAAGCTAAGGGGATTCTTTTAATTCTGACAAAGAGAATAGATCTCGTTTGTGTCGTCATACGGGATCTTTATGGTGACCGGCTGGTTACTTGTTTGCAATGTTCGAGGTTCAGTCAAACTCAATTGTGTAAAGTACGTAGGTAGATGAAAGTAGTAGATACTAACCAACTTTCTAATAGTTTTGACAGCTACTGAATGGCAACGTAGTGGTTTCCATGTCTTGGTTGGTAATGATCGCAACATCACTTTGTCTAGACAATTTGTAACCTAACGCTTCATTTGATTAGCAAAAACACCACAATGCTCTTGGGGTTTTCAATTACCAGACCGTTCCGCTAATTCCTAAACGTCTCTGAAGCTCAGCAATATGTACGTATCCCTCACCACGTCTTAATGTTGTCCGGTTATAACTAGGCCAATAACGGGAAGCTAGAAAAAATTCTATCGAATAATGATAACCCCAAGACTTTATCCTAGGGACTTCCACTAGGCACTTCTCAACCAGACTGCTGTGAGCTTTCTCATACTCCTAGCTTTGTGTTCAAATAAAAATTTGCTTTTTCCGAAATCGCTTATCTTAGACAACGGTATAGTATATGGAACAGTTTAAGGCTACATGAGTAAAAAAACTATCTATAAGCAGCTCGTGATCCTCCATGGTTTATTAACTCTCTCGTGTCACTAATAGATTTGAGCTATGGATGATCTATTCTAAAGCTGCTTTCCGTATGATACTAAGCTTTCATCTATACACCGATAAATCCTTAAAAACTAGTATGGTGCGCTCTCATGCTTCATGTGGTTATTTTCGCTTAATTTTTCGAGCGAAATGTTAAGAAAGTTAGCTAAGCAAGTATCGTGTTTGATTTAGGATCATGAGATAAACCGAGGACGCACTTGTTATCCGAGTTGACCACTTGGGTGTGAGTACTTGATCTAACGGTATAATTTTCGGTACTACTAATATTTTTTAGTTTTGTTTACATTGCAGTAATGCACAGCGTTACAGGTTATCATACTCATTCTGGATACCAAACCGTTTGTCCAATTCGTATTATGTCAGTCATTTGAAGGTATGAGAGCATTTGTCACTTCCTGGCTGCCCAAACTGGATGGCTATTTCTGCCTAAATGAAGAGGCTGGATTAGTGGTGGTCTTATTGATCACGAAATATGACTATAGTGCCCAAAGAACTGCTTCTTGAGGCCGGTCACACACAGCCCTTGTATGTGGAGATTTTAAGGCGTTAGCTCCGTACTTCAAAAGTCCCTTACCTCAGGAGATTGAAATCCGTGAAGTTATAAAAATATGTCACATTTTTGCAGTCAACCTTCTCTAGCCTATTCCGATGTAAGATAGCAGCATCACTGCAAATTCTAGTTATCCAAAGGAAACTACTGATGTCACGCCTGTACAGTCAACAGTATGACGTCACCCTTTAACCCTAAGTTGCTGCTTTTAGCCTTACTGTTCTCAAACTGCCCTACCTACAGTGTTAGAACCTAAGGAAACATGTGTTCCATCCAATATAGCTCAGTCGGATCATCACGATAGGTAAGCCCGACCACCACGTTAGAGTGACAGCTACGCTTAGGTCGTATTATGAACCTATGTGGGCTTTTTTTAAATCTCATTACTCCAGTCTAAGTTGAAAATAAATGTTTCGTGAAATGTATTTTAAAATCAAAGCTCCGCCTTTATGCTGTACTCCTTGTCTGTTATTATCACAATTTTAGGGGCCGATATCGAAGCTGCAGAAACGTGGGGAGTTGAGCCAACAATGCCTGTCGGATCATTAGGTGACATGGGGATTGCCGCTGCTGGTTACGGTCCTGTTGGTGGAACAGCAGGTGGTTGGAGTAATTTAGATGCCGATCCAACAGAAACGTGGTAGTTGAGCAATATAACCTATGGAAAAGTACCTTTTGTTCTTTATAAGGATCACCTTGCCGTTAAATTTGTCAATTTGTGTAGTGTGCTACTTCAGATTCATAGGTCCTGGTATGAATTCAGTCTCTTGTCAATAGGCTCAGTAGGTCAGGTAGGCTGTGAGCGAATTTATACATTTTGTGTCGCCGTTCTTTCTACATATTCGTTTCTCAGGGGCAGGTAATAAGATCAATAATGAAAATTGTAACTTACGGCAACTTACCTCAGGTTTCCTACCATCGCTTAGACAAATGGGATTTACACATCTGAACATACTTAAATTCCATGCTGAACATTTTGATAAGGATTCTATTCCTACTAAAAGTAGTATCTTTATATTGTTAATTAATAAAGTACCTAGTTGTTTTGCACTGAATAGGGTTGCAAGAATAAAAATGTTCAGTATGTTAGATGTGAGTTCATCGCTTATATCTCATTCGCCTATCCAATGTAATATCCTGTCTTAGTATAATGTTTCATGCCACACTGAATGGGATGTATTATAATTGTGCTAAGTGTTAATGTGTACTGTTTAATGGGAGAGCGCATTTCACAGCTAAATGTTTAGGCATAAATTTCCCAGCATTTTTACGTTAACGGAGTTTCTGAAAGTCGGTCATAAGTGATCACTTAAAAATACACGGAGATATTTTTATATTTGTCCCAAGTACTCAATAAATTTCTTAAATGGCTCTTATTTAGTTTTCAGTGATATTCCCATCATTGAAAGCGTCCTTAATTTTTGTTACAACCACGTGATTTCATATATTTGGTCCACTTTTTCATAGAACAAAATGTCAGTGAAATTCTGTGATATTTTTAGACCTCATTTTATGACATGTACCTGTAAACCTTGAAGTCCCTGTCATGATTAATTACTTTGTCGATGCGATATCGTCGTACATGCCATAGTATTGTATTATCTAAAGCTGTAATCTATAGGTCCATTGCAATTCTCTCGGAGTCCCTTAGGTCTTACAAATCAGATATAGCAAAAAAATAGGGAACACTAGAGTTCCCTCTATATTTAGCTTGCTATATTCCTTAAACAGCGTCTCTAAATGTCCCAAGACAATCTTGTTGAGTGGCAACTACATACAACTATTTGACCCCGAGTATAAAGTGGTTGGTACCTGCATTTTACCTGTTGACACTGTTTCAGTCATCGACCAACATCTTAGTGGCAGTAAAAATTGCTGTGGTTACTAGAAACCTGTAAATGGGAATACAAACATGTGACTGAAAATTCATAGCATTAGTAAATCTTATGCCATTAATTCATGATTGGATATCAAATGTTACGTTTGATCATGGGTTATAAATGTGGTTGGTTCTGTAAGAGAGATGGTTATGTTGCTTTAACGTGGCACAAACAATATTATAAGTAACGACAGTGCCTGTGTGTTTAAGTATTATTTCTATTCATTACTTCACAGCATTACCCCCAAATGCCCTGGTACTGCCGAGAGTGTTCCAACATCATGGAATGAGTCGATAGTCGTCCCTATCTTTAAAAAGGGTTCACGCTGTTCTTGTAACAACTATCGGGGGATAAGTCTACTTCCGATTGCGTCCAAACTATTGGCTTCTATCATTCTTCGTAGGTTGTTTAAAACCCGAGAACGATTGACTCGCGAGGAGCAGGCTGGTTTTCGTTCTGGTCGAGGATGCATTGATCACATCTTCACCCTCCGCCAAATGTTAGAACACCGTCATACTTATCGCAGGCCAACAATCGTAGTGTTTCTTGATATCAGGGCTGCCTTCGATTCGTTGGACAGGACTGTTCTCTGGGATTGTCTATTGAAGAAGGGTGTGCCTGAGAAGTTCATTAACATCTTAAAGGCCCTGTATACGAACACCTCAGGCAGAGTGAGGGCATACAACCACCTTTCTCCCTTGTTCCATTCGAGCAGTGGGGTTAGGCAGGGTTGCCCAATCTCACCATCCCTCTTCAACTTTGCCATCAACGACATCCTGGGAACAGCTCTGGTGTATGTAAGTAATGGCGGTGTGAATCTGCTGCCTGGAGGACGACTTCTTGGTCTCGAGTATGCAGATGATATTGTCTTACTGTGCGATAATGCCCAAGGCATGCAATCCGCACTTAATCAGTTGGCAATCAGTGTCCGCAGGTACGGCATGTGCCTTGCACCCTACAAGACTGGCAGGATTCTCACCCTGGATGGTGAGCAGATTGAAGTAGTTGAGAAGTTCGTGTATCTAGGTAGCTATATAAGTGCTGGTGGTGGCGTGAGTGATGAGATTGATGCACGTATAAGGAAAGCCAGAGCGGCTTATGCCAATCTGGGCCATCTTTGGCGCCTTCGTGATGTTAGTCTGGCTGTGAAAGGTCGGATCTACAACGCGTCGGTGAGAGCAGTATCGCTCTATGCTTGTGAAACCTGGCCTCTCCGAGTTGAGGATGTTAGACGACTCTCTGTGTTCCATCATCGTTGTCTCCGAAGGATTGCTGACATCCAGTGGCAACACCATATTAGTAATGCAGAGGTTCGGGCGCAGAGACGATAATTCAATTGGTGTCACCATCTTGAAACACCGACTTCGGTGGTTTGGACATGTTTTACGAATGTCGTCCCAGAGAATTCCACGTCGTGCATTATTTGCCGACTCTGGGACTGGTTGGAAAAAGCGGAGAGGAGGTCCTTCTTTTATATATACACATCTTCCTTCTCCTCCCATTCTCATTATTTTGTGTGGCGCATATGTATCCGGTGCCCTATGTACCAATATATGTGTGACTAAATAAATAAAACTTCACAGCATTTGCTGGGTGAAGTAAAACTGTGAGAAGTGTAAAGTGGCCTCCATATCACCCTGGACAAAATATTATTCAAATTCCATTATTTTAACACAATACTTTAATGCCTATCTGATCTATTGTGCCGAGTATAAAAACGAAGATCGACTTTTGAAGCTAACATCTAAACAGTTTTTTCCGATTTGAAATCACTTTGGTGACAATTCGTCCATAACACCTGTCGAGACAGCAGTGTAGGTGGTTATGTAATATGAAAATGGATGTTTAATTTGTGAGAATAAAATCAATCTAAAGCTGATACCAATAATTTTTTTCAAGTACCAATGTATTTATCTCACTGGTTTTCAGAGTTAACGTGGTTAACTTTCATGAACAGCTAAATACACAAACTGCTCATGTTACTGATAACCGACAAACAACTTTTTGATGTACATACAAATATTCACTTAAATGCCATGAACGAGTTCCTAGTTGATTGGAAGTTGTAGCTTAACGTAAAATGTTGAGGGATCGGTTAATTGTATCCATTTGCAATAAATGAAACCAAGAACAATATTTAGTGATCCTAGTACATTCATTGGTTCGTTCTTAATCGCGTCAGAAGGTAATAGTGTTTGATCGCAAAACTGATTCATCATGGGCTTTTTATTTTGATAGTTACCTCTTCAATCAACAGAGATCAATGTAAAAATTATTTTGAATGTCTTTGTGGTATTCACGTTTCTAATATCTATTGATTGTCTAATTTTGGCACTAGTATATGCTTTATCTCCAAAATCAAATTTCAGGGAATATGCTCGGAAAACTTTCCTATGTACTAGTTTGCATGAGTACACGTAAATTAATGATTACATTTGCAGGTAACTTCAGGAGAGTATTGAATATCAAGGGATAGCTGGACCGTACGAAAGCTTATTTTTAGCTCCGCTTTAATCCTACTTGAAACCTCTCCTTAGAATTCAAGATTAATAAAGACGTATTTAGTTTATTGAGTAAATTAATGACAATCGATTCTACAGCCAAGTATTTCAGTTGTGAATCTCAGTTCTATGTAGTAATTTTTAAGGCTTTGACATGCATAAACACAAGGCAATATATCAAGGTCAGTAATTTTGATGGTTTGTAAGTAGGGTTTATAAATGGTAAAGGATTAAAATCTGGTAATACAGTTTATCAATGGATTTGACATCACAATGCAAATATTCACTTCAGTATCAGAAATAGATGAAGCCCAATAGAGAATCAGAGTTCCGGTAAT
>NC_031495.1:59041642-59187731 GCF_000237925.1 Schistosoma mansoni
TTCAGTTAAACAAGTCCACTTAAACAACATGGTCAGCATCCAATGTCGAACACTTAGAAAGCTATTGATTTTGGGGAATTATTTACAGCTACAGAACCAACTGCTGGATGATTTGGCTACAGCTCAGTGACAACAACTAGTGTAGCAAAGGCCTCAACATACATAAGGGAAAAAGCGAAATCCTCAAACACAACACAGAGAACACTAACCCAACCACACTTTATGGGAAAGCTCTGTGTAGCGTTAAATAAATCTCAAAAATCAATAGCTCTGTAGATTTTCGACATTGGTTGCTCACCACATTAGTTTAAGTGGACTCACCTAGCTGAAGGCGCTCAGTCAAGCATCCGCACCAGACCATGAGTGGGAACGCCGTGTTCAACATCCCCTGCAACCACTAGCCAGTCTAGATCAGATGATTCTCGATATATTGATAGCCTATCATACATATCTTCGAACACCCTCACTTCTGACTTTTCATTCCACCAGGTGGATACGATTCATAGTAAGTGTTATTTGTTAAAGTGCTCTCAAACTCTAAATACCTGTGGTAGCGCCATTCGAAGAGGAAGTTTAGTCCTAACGTGATTTGCATTTCCCAAACTTTTGCTGTGTTCTTACGCGACAAAAGTACCGTTTCTGATCTAAAGAATCTATTCGGAGATATAATTTCGGCAGATTACTTTTTCTTGTTCTACCTCAGCTTAATATTTTTTCAGTTTTTCACGTAAAGGCTAGTTTGAGTTTATTCGAACCCGTTTTTATCCATTTTCGCCCGCTTTTAGCGTACCGTTTTTTTTACAGTCTTGGGCTTTTGATAGCATCTATAAAATAGTTTACCTCAGTATAGTCATGAAAAATTCTTTTTAAACGACCCGGATGTCGTTGGAGTGTTACATCTGGCATTCAGTGCGACAACTGCAAAGGTTAATTCTACGAGGCGTGCACAGACCTCACAAAAACTGCTTACAACAGACTCAGCAAGTGGGACCATAGATGGGTATGTATCACGTGCATCACGGATGCTGAAGTTTTGCTGAGTAACATCACTGTCCTACTGACAGGTTCACGGAATAAGATGTCAGCGAAATTGAAAAAAGTCACAAAACAGGATGCTCATGGGAGAGTTAGACAGGAAGCTTGAGCTTCACAGTATAGAGCCTTTGACGGTCACACAGATCACTTGGGGAGAGGACTCTGAGCATCAAAACAACCCGATGTTACTTCATGTAACACTCACTTATGCTACCGACGTAGAGGATGTCCTACTAGCTAGTCACTTACTGAAATCTGATTGGAACATAAGAATACTGCCTGACATACCGTATTCTGAGTGCAATTTCTTCCGAAATATCCCTGAGGAATCTCGCGTGAAGCGCTTCCGCGAAAGATTTATTTATTTAAACACATAAATATTGGTACAAGGAAGCACCAGATATATATGTACCGCGCAACCCCCATTTGATTTGTGTGGGGGCTGTGATACTGCCAGGTGCCCAAACCGAAGCAGGTGGTTTTCTTAGGGGGTCACACCCGTAGCCTTTGACCTAAAGCTCTGATCCACAAGACAGTGAAGCATCGTGAGGAGATGCAGTCACATGGTAGCCGGTCATCAAAGATTGGTTCATACACCATTTGTTCCCTCAGGATACTGGAGTCCATTTGCACCATTGGTTTGAAATCAGGGTTTTCCAACTCCCCTAGGTGAACCATCCGAGTCCACCAACCTGGCGAAAGCGCCGGACATTCACTTTTCATCCTCTCAATTTCGTAAACTAAATCTCCACCACGAGAAGGCAGTGAGCAGAACTTCCCTGGCAGAGGCTGTACATGCGTGGCCATATGAGAGTATTTTGAGAGGGAGAGCGGACACTCCCCGCTCTTGGCCGCACCAGGGCATTTGGGGGCGGAAGAAATATAATTGTGCAAGGTTTATAGGAAAACACGGACCCTGGTCACACAAACTCTGATATCAGGGAATGGAAATTCATCAAGCAATCTTTGAAGCTCAAGGACATACTGACTCAAAGTGTTACGTGAATAGCCAAAAGAGACAGTGATTCTAGACCTCAAACTAATGAAGATAACTCTCCGGTCCCCCCATATGGCGGGTGCAGCTCTGGAGGCATTTCATGACAACAGACTTCAGTTGCTAACTGGAATACGTATGCATTCGGATAGGCCACATGATACGAGGATCAAGCACAATGGCAAGTTGGAGCTGACCATTTCAATTGTGGACTGTCTCGGTCATCAGAAAAACGTGCAAAGAACAGGGGCTATTGACTCGAAAAACTGTGTTTAGATAGGCTACCTGTCCATTCACGTAAGGCTCACACAGTCAAACAAGAAGCTCACGCGTTCCAAATTGAAAACATAAACTTCTTATACATGAACGCCGCGATTTTGTCGAATAAAATGGATGAGTTACGTGAACTTAGCAATGCTTAGTAATGCTCATCTGATAGGAATATCCGAAACTTGAATATCTTCCCGGTCTACTGACTAGGAGCTAGCAATATCTGGAATGTCTTTGTTTCGCCACGTCAGAAAAACAGGAATTGGGGCTGGAGTAGCCTTATACATACGTTCATGCCTGGTGGTGCACCAACTTCACAACCAAGAGTTTCTCAATCTTGATAAATCAGTATGGTGCTCAGTAAAATTGTCTACCACCTCGAGGTACGCAGTTGGGGTCATCTACAGACAGCACATTGCTGAAATCGAGTACGACAATCGTATGCTGGAAGGATTAACCCACTCTACGCGTCTCGGATTCTCTCATATCCTGATTCTAAGGGACTTCAATCTTCCCAGAGTCAACTTCGCGGAACATACTTATATTGAAGGTGACAACTCCACTGAAGCTCAATTCTTCAATCTCACCGATGACCTGGGATTATTCAAAAATGTGAATTCGGCAACTTGTTGGAGAAACAGTCAGACGCCGTCGCGCTTGGACTGGGTATTCACAAATGAGGAATTCCTAGTCGACGACCTCCCAATTCTGACTCGCCTGGGGAAAAGTGATCACGCCGTCCCATCATTCATTTTTGTCGGCGAAATGGAGCTAAGATATCCCACCAACAACAGGCGCTGGAATTTCAAACGGTTGAATGTGTCAGCTTCACAGCGATATCTACAACAGGTGGATTAAGATGTTCACCCTCAACTTGATCATTGGGATTTCTTACTGCACACGCTCTTACCTTATGGGAAGCAGTCAGTTCCTCAAACGGTCCCCAAAACCTACAGGCAACCTACAATCACTAAGTCCCGTACTCTTCGTTTGCTAAACCACAAAGGGCACTGTTGGGCAGAACATAAACGAATTGATAACAACGGTGCGTTAAGGCAATACAAGCGTATGAGGAACATATGCACGAGGGCAATAGGAGAAGACAGGCTTCAGTACCGGACCAAGCTTATCGATAAATTTGTCTCCAATCAGAAAAGCTTATTCCGTTATGCAGCCTCTCTTCGACAAGTCAAAACTGGAACTTCCCAACTACTTGGTCCTGATGGTCCGACCGATAACGGCTGTAGAGCCGCTGACGTTCTAGCTGAATAATACTCTCGAGCATTTCAACCCACCCACATAACCTATGTTGATGAAAGCTCCATCTGTAACTTCTCAGAACCCCGAGAATTGAACCTGAGCGCTGACTTGGTGTAACGGAAACTGCAGCACCTAAAAGTGATACTTCTGGTTCGGTTATGGTTCATTCTGCCATAATGAGGAAAGCAGCTTCAATCCTGGCATCACCACTTAGCGTGATGTTCTCACACTCGCTAAGCCGAGGCAAACAACCGGAAAGCTGGAAGCTGGCTCACATCACACCAATTTTTTCAAGGGAGTCGACGCATAGAACCTTCAAGTTACCAACCAGTGGCTATTCCCTACACACTTTTAAAAATTGTGGAGTCCCTGATATGCGACGGTATGCACGACTATTAAATATTTATAAACTTCTTTTCATCCAAACAGCATGGTTTCAGAAAATTTCACTCTTTGACAACCAACCTGCTAACTGCAGTGGACAGATGGACAAGCATCCTTGATAGTAAGGGAAGGTTGACATCATTTACCTTGATTTATCAAAAGCTTTTGATAAGGTCAACCATATATGTCTTATCAATAAGCTCAAACGATTGGGTATCAAGCCACCTCTTATTGACTGACTCACATCATATATGTAAAAAATCGACATTGAAGATTCCACAGGTATCGTTGTTTGGCAACACTTTACCAGTAACACCCATAATTGAATCGCATCCACCCAGTGAAATCAAAAGTCAGAAGCGAGGAGGTTGGAAGATATGTTTGATAGATTATCAATGTATGGAGAAGTGACTGATCTAATCTGGCTAGTGATCGCAGGAACATTTGAGTACGCCGTTCCAAACCGTGATCTGGTGCGAATGCATGACCGAGCGCCTTCAGCTAATTGAGTCCAATAAAACTAATGTGGTCAGCATCCGATGTCGAACACATACAGAGCTATCGGTTTTGGGGATTTATTTACAGCTACAACATTTTAAGGTCAGGGTTAACTTAACTTTCTCGCAGACTATGGAATCTCCTAGTAGAGTCCTCCAAGACTCAATACTAGGACCTCTTCTATTATTGGTTTACATAAAAGATCTTCCACAGCAACCATCTTCTGACTTATCACTCTTTGCTAATAATTTGAAACTCTGGAGAGAAGTATGAAACCAAGAGGATGTACTGGTACCTCAGGAGTATCTGACTCGACTTCAAAGTTGTGGAGATAACAATGGACTTACAATTAACACTTCAAAGAGTAAAGTAGTTCATCTGAGATATGTTGCAGACTACAGTTACAGCTTGAGAAACCCTTCTCTAGAAGTATCAGAAGTTGAAAAAGATTTGGGAGCGTTGATACCCTACGATCTATAGTGCGACAAAAGTGCCTTTCGAGCAAACCTTGCACCGGCCATGTTGAAGCAAAGTTTTGACCAGTTTGACGGAAGAACTTTCCACATAATCTTCAACAGTTCTATTCGTTCCCATTTAGAGTACGGAAACAGTATTTCCTCCCTCACTCCAAAAGGATAAGGACACTCTGGAGCGTATCCAACAACGAGCTCCGAAATCAGTTTGGGGACTCAAATTCAAACCTTATGAAGAGCGCCTCCAGTCACTGAACCTTTACCCATTATATTACAGTCGTTTTAGAGGTGACCTAACGACTTACAGCACCTTAAATACTTCTGGATATCCCAATAAACACCTACTTAAGTTTAGTTCAAACACAAACCTAAGGAGTAATACCCAGAAACTGGAGACACAACATAGTGGAACGGACTATCGACACAACGTCTACTCCTTATAGGTACTGAAATGTTGGAACTCGCTGCCGAATGAGCGACTTCGTAGGAGTCCGTTAAGAGGAAACGACCTATTCTTAAGGACTGAGGATCTTACTATGATGTACCAATTTCTTTTTCCTATATAACCGTTAATATACCTATGTTCCTGCCTGGATGTATTGGTGATCCACCGCTACTAGACACGGACGCCCGTTAGGCGAAAGCCCCTTCTATTCTATTCCACAACCATTTGAACCATTTGAATGTACAACTGCCTTGATTTCTATTGGTCACTTCAAGGACGGTATGGTCTTTAATGTTTTGTTTTCGCAATTTTTTTTTGGCGTTTTAAAACCATCAATATTTACATATACTTCTTTCCGATCCAGAGATTTTGGAAGATGGACACGAAAGTCAATGTATAACACAATTAATCCATAGATTTCCAACTTTGGGATTACCACTAGTCTCAATTAAGACTGGTTGGTGTCCCAACTATAAACAAGTAGTAGTTTCTGCCTGTCAGGTACTACTCACAACGTCGGTCGTTTAACTTGTCTTAATTGTCATTTGGAAAACCGCTGCATTATGGTGTTGCTCTCTATGATCTAGTAGTCCAACACTGCGGTCTCGGTAATCATATTAAGTTTCCAATACTTAAGCCTAATATCGGTTTTTCTGCCGGTTATTTTTCATCTACTCATAAAATTCCAAGCAAGAAAGAAGCGGAAACAACCCATACCTTCCTAACCTATAATCATCGGTTTTGTTACATACTGACGATGTCAAAATATGGAGAGCGATTAAAAGTAAAGGTGGTAGTTTAGAGCTTCTAAATGACCTGGAGAAGTTATCTGAATGGTCTCGGATTTGGCGGTTGTCGATAAATGCTTCGAAGTGCATTATAATGCATACTAGTCACCGAGGTACAAATAACAGTAAGCTACCTGTTGTCCAGACACAATGACTTGGACTATCGTTAGTCAATATTTAAAACTACTGCGCATTGACGTGCGATAGCCGTTAAAGGTTTTGAAACCCTATGGTTAGTACGTAGAGCCTTTAGTCATGTTGACGTTAAAACCTTTTTGACTTAGTTTCCGGTATTCGTTCGTCCTAAACTCTACTGCATACAAGCAGCTAGATCCTGACTAAAAGAAGACAGTGAGCTATTAAAAAAGGTTCAAAGAACCACATCTAAGCTGATTACCGGAATAGCAAAGCTACTTCATGATAATCGACTGGCTAAACAATTTATTTCCACCGTCATACAGAAAAATAAGAAGCAACTTGATTACAGTTTTTAAAGTACTTTATTATGGATCTGAGTCTGATATGCCCTCACTCTTCTTGTCTTCCAAAACAATTCCTGGGTACTGAAAAGTTCACAAACTCAGAACAAATTACTTGTCACCAAACTATCCACTTTCCTATCGAATCATCAACGAATGGGATTTATTAGCTCAACATGTGCTTGAAGCTCCATCTATCGACAATTACAAAAGAAAGTTGGATCAACTGAGAGACCACCATTGACAGGATTAACACAGGCTACCTAGCCTCCTGTCCCTTCCAAACTGAAACTGATACTTTCTTACGCCTGTTACCCGTCGTAGTGCAGCATAGGCTGCTCACCAGCATTCTCCATCCAACTCTCTCCTGGACAATCCTTCACAGTTGCTATTCATTCCTTTGATGTCTGTGCTTCCGATTCCCAACGCAATATGTTCTTTGCTCTTCCTCTTTTCTATTTCCCTTCATGATTCCAAGTTGGCACTTGCCTCGTGATGCAGTTTGATGACTTCCTCAATGTATGTCCTATCCACTTCCAACGTCTTTTTCTAATTTCCTCTTCAACTGGATTCTGGTTTGTTCTCTCTCATAGTAGGCTGTTGCTGATGTTATCGAGTCAACGGACATTGAGTATCTTACATAGACAATTGTTTATAAATATTTGTACATTTTTGATGATGGTTTGGTGGTTCTCGAAGTTCCGGCTCCATACAGTAGGATTGTCTTGACATTCGTATTGAAGATTGTGACATTGATATTGGTTGACAGTTGTTCTGAATCCCATATATCCTTCAATTGTAGGAGTGCTGTTCTTACTTTGCCAATCCTTGCTTTTACATCCGCGCCAGATCCTTCTTGTTCATCGATGATGCTGATCAGGTATGTGGAAGTTTACACCTGTTCTAGAGCTTTTCCATCAAGTGTGATTGGGTTAGTGTTCTTTGTGTTCTATTTGAGGATCTTGCTTCTCCCCTTGTGTATGTTGAGGCCTACTGATGCAGAGGCTTCTGCTACACTAGTTGTATTCATCTGCATTTGTTCGTGTGTATGGGATAGAATAACCAGGTTATCTGCGAAGTCAAAATCGTCTAGTTGATTCCGAGCTGTCCATTGTATTCCGTGCTTTCCCTCAGATATTGGGGTTTTCATAACCCAGTTGACCATCAGAAGAAAGAGATGAGTAAGCAGTCTTGTCCAACATCTCTTTTCACTTGAAATGAGCCTGTCAGCTGTCCTCCATGCACGACTTTGGAGTGTAGTCCGCCGTGTGAATCTCGGATGATATTGACGATCTCAGGTACACCATAGTGTCGAAGAAGTTTCCATTAAGTCCTCCCATCCACACTGTCAAGCGCTTTCTTATAATCAAGGAAGTTGATGTATAGTGACGAGTTCCATTCAATTGATTGTCCAACGATGATCTGTAGTGTCTCAATTTGGTCTGTTCACTATCGATCCTTACTGAATTCAGTCTGTTGATCTCGAAGTTGAATGTCTACCGAATCTTTCATCCGGTTCAAAAACACTCTGTTGAAATCCTGACGTGACACTGATAGTAATGTGATGCCTCGATAGTCCTCACATTTGCTTAGATCTTTCTTTGGTGGTGTCCTTCTTTCCCGTTCGTTGGCACTTGTCCCTCCTCCCAAATCTTCTTGCATAGAAAGTGAAGCATGTTTGCAGTTACTTCCATGTCTGACTTCAGTGCTTCAGCTGGTATATTGTCAGGTCCTGCTGCTTTTCCACTCTTGATTTGTCTGATGGTCACAATTGATTTCTTCAATCGTTGGTGGGGTGACATCTATAGGGATGTCTGTGTGTGCTGCTTCGATGTCCTGTGGATTGAATGGAGCTGGTCTACTCAAGAGTTCCTCACATTATTCTACCCATATGTTCCTCTGTTCTTGAATCTCGGTGTTTGGCCTGCCTTCCTCATCCTTGACTAGTCTCTCTGGTTTACTATATTTCCCTACTAGTTTCTTCGTTGTATCATATAGTTGTCTCAAATTTCCTTCTCTTGCAGCTTTTTCCATTGTTGTTGTTCGTCTTCTACGTATTTCTAATTGTTAGTTCTAATGCTCCTCTTCACTTGCTTGTTTGCTTCAGTATATTCAGCTTGTGGTTTGACTTTCTATGTTTTTGTTCGACTGTTGTCGATTGTTGTCTTCTTGTTCTTCCTTTGTTGAATCCTGTTCAGAGTTTCCATAGACATCCATTCCTTATGATGATCCTTGTTGAGACCCAGTAGCTTCTGACACGTTGAAGTTAGTGCTTCTTTGGTCCCTTTCCAATCGTCCTCCATAGTAGTTTCTTCTTCTGTGAGTAGATCTTGTAATACTTGGTACCCGTTGTTGAGAACTATCTTGAATTTGTTGAGGTTGTCAGTATGTCGACTGTGGACTGTCTTGAACCTTTGTACTGTTGTTTCTCCAGCTGTCAAATAATTCCTTAGCTTCAGTCTCATCATGGCAACCAAATGCCATGTTATCCATTCCGACTTTTGTGTTTAGGTCAGTCAGAGATGTACAGTGATCTTGAGTGCTGTTCACAGCTTCCATCAGTTACTTTCAAAAGCTACTCTCTCTGTCTAGTTTTCAACACTGTTAATGTTATTGTGTTTATTCCTTTTCTTTTAATCTTGTTGATTTTCCTTCTTGCTTTAGTCTACGAGAGAACAATCTGTAGCTACAGAATAGGCAAAATAAATCAATCTCAGTAACATTGGAACAGACGGTTATGATATTATATTATGCGTTTGATTCTCTCGATTCACTATTTTAGCTTGCACTGATAAGAACTCGTTTCAGGTTCTGGGTTGTTAATGTGTATTTCCCAAACAAACTTTTATGAGTTTAAAAATATGATTTCTTGGATTTCTCTTGAATCATTTCATAATTTCCTTGATGCATTCATTATTCTTGCCAAATAATCCACTTGTTTTGGTCTCACTTTTGTCTACTGCACAAAAAGCAGCAATAAAGTTTTTGATAAATAAATAAAAATTGGGCGCTTCTAATGTTCACTATTTTAATAATGCTTTTGCTTAAACAAATTTTCTTTAAGGATTAGTCTGTGTCACTATCCACCTGCAACTTCTCTTAGCAAAGTCTAGTGAATAGCAGTTTTGCGTACTTCATTTCCAATATTTTTAATTATTTGAGACAGTTCCATTAGTTAATATATCATTGTTGCATGTATGTACTCATCTGTTGTTTTTATACATAACGTATGTATATGTTTCAAGTTGTCGTTTTTCAGGATTTGCATCCTATGTCAAAGAATAAATGTTCCCTTTATTGTCAAGGTTAACTTATGAATCGGACAGTAATTCATTATCAATCATCTCATTCTGAAATTTCATTGTTATTAACCTAAATGCGATTATCTCCAGGAAAATATTCTTAAGTGTCAGTGAAGCGGTTTGTAAATTCTCATAAAAACTTCTAGTTGAAGACTGTCAAACTAATTCAGAACCAAATGTTGCCTAAACAATTACCTTACATCAGTGATGACACTGATATCTCCGAATCCACACTTAACAACCATAGTTCGGATTTATTTTCTAACACACAACAGATAAACCCATCTTCAGTCAATTCGAATGCTCTTGACTCAAATGTTAATCCTGAAACCAATCACAACGGTAAATCTCTCTTAGTTGAATCTACCTCGTCACAAACTACAGATAAGGCGGAAACTGTTTCTTATCAGCTTCCCACTAACTCTGGTTATGAGTCGTTATCACTAAGTTCCGAAAAAGATGACATTATTCCAAGTTCCGCATTACTTCAGGAGATTTCAGTAAATATAGACACTTATCAGCCTTCTAATCATTTGCCAGATAACAAGAATTTGTTGAGTGATTCTATTCACCAGTCTGATAACTTATTACTTCACAAACAAATCGAAACACTAACATGTAAACTCATGGCCTCACAAGATCAAATTGATCGGCTTTTAGAAGAAAAACGTATTTGGGTTGAAAATATGCAGCGTGCAAATAATTCTAGGGAATCGAATCATCAAGTAACTCCAGGTGAGCTACGCGGAAGATGGATCCAAGCTAAAAATTTGGCTGAAACATATAAACGCGAAAAGGAATCTATGGTTATTAAATACGCTCAGGTAAATGTCTTGTACTCAAATATTATTTGTAATAAGATGATTTCATACTAGTGTACATTTTTAAGGTTTTATATTCTAGTGTATATTCCTGTCTTACCTCAATCCTTTCCAGTCATTATTTTTATAATCAACGTTTCTCTCAACAGGTTCGATAGAGTTGTCCACTTCAACTATATCAATTGTTTATTTGATACACAAGTCCCGGTACTCTCGGGCACCAGATATGTTTGTGTCACACATGTGACAAGATAATGTAATGAAGCAACGGAAGAGGGAAGTAAAATTAAAAAAAGAGAAAATTAACTAAGGGAATAAGAGCAGTATATATCATGAGATATATTACAGTTAGAGATAAAGTCAAGAAGGGGTTTCAGTTAAGGGGAAGCTGTAACAGGATCTCTAATTGCTTCCATCCTTATCCATTTCTGATGATCTCTCAAGCCGACAAGTGATATACTCTAGGATCCCAACCACGGATTAACGATGGATCAACAGGTGGCAGTCCTAAACAGACTTCTTTCATACTGTGGAACATGTCAAACCGATCACCTCCCCACTCTTGTCACCCTATCCCAAGGTCGCCATATAGTGCGCGATGTGGAAGTTGCTGGGAGGATATTCGTAGCACATGTCCAAGCCGTCGAAGCCAGTGTTTCAGGATGGTGACATTAAAATATTGTCATTGCACCCGGACCTATATTGATAAACCTCAGCATTTCTAAAATGGTGTAGACGCTTTTTGAGCAATTCTTGGGAGACGATGGTGATCAAGGGTAAATTGTAACTCAACATCCTCAACTTGGAGAGATCAGGTTTCACAAGCGAAAAGTAGAATTGCTCTCACTAATGCTTTGTATACGTAGCTTTTTATAGGCGAACTAACATTGTGGGGCACCAAATATAGCCCAGATTGGCATAAGCTGTTTACTGAATAAATTGTTGTTTCTGTCTAAACTTTTATATTTAAACTTGGCACCACTAACTCGGTATCTCTACTGTATAGAAAGGGGATTCAATGGTATCGATAAGTAAACCGAAAAACGGTTCGTTTACTAGACATACATTTTTTTTAAGACTGATAAAGTTGCAGTTAATTACTGGTGGATAAAAGAGATTACCCGACAAATCAGATAGAACTATAAAGTATAGAAGGCTAAGCATCAAACACATAACTACATAATATTGTTATTGTACATAATGGGATTGTATTTCATATAATTTGAATATGAAAAAGAAGAAAAAGAGAGAAGTGAAATAAATAACTATAACTTAGGAATACCAACATAGTCTAAACCAAATATAATCTAACTAGAACATAAGTTTATTACTCGTAGACGAGGTTAGACGTGGCTTATTATTTAGAGCTCAGTGTTATAATCACGTCCATCTTTTCTCAGTCTATTAAAGAAATTAAGTTTGTTAATTTGTAAAATATTTTCTAAAACACTGCACTGTGTATCCCCATGCACTACATACACCAAAGAGCAATATTAGCTAGCATAGGAGTATCTTGGACAAAAGGTAGAGGCTTTCAAATCAAGATATGGCACCAATCTATAAGGTTATTGATCGTCTAACTGAGCCATATTAGTAGCTAAATGTTACTTGGTTGAAGTTCGCGCTATAATTGCAATCAGTGGTTTAAAGGCTAACTGACATGTCTAAGAATCAGTTTCAGTGGAACAAATGCATTCACTCTGTTTTCCCTAAAATTCTGTATTTTAAGATTATTTCATGCATTTTATTTTACGAACTGTTTCTTTTTTCTCGAATCCTCTTCAAATTTGATCTTATTTTCACTATTACTAATACTAATACCCTGATATACCTCTTGGTAAATTCACCTCCTGTTGTTATGGTGTAGCAACTTGAGCGTATGCACATTTGTATTAGACTCTATGTTGCTTATAGTTGATTGATCTCTCCGAGAATTTACATATTTTAAAGTAGGAAACTTCTTACAACTTAAATGTTTCTTACATAGAAGTCTCACACATTGATGTACGCTGGCTGAATATTCTCCTATTGGTTTTTTTTATCAAAACAGTTTCTATCCTATAAAGTTTATTCTTGGCAATGACATTGATGGAGCCAAAAAATCCAAGAGCATTGAAATAAGTATCAACTGATAATTTTGATGTAGACTGACAATTATACCAGTCGTATTATTGCAAATGATAGCCTTATCTCGTTACTTCAATTTAAGTAGTTGTGCAATCAGGGCTTCTCACTAAGATTTGTATATTTTATGTGATTGTAAAGTCCATATCAATCTTCTTAAAATCACCGATCAACTGCTTTAATCTGAGTAGCCTACACATTAAATACGTATATATTGGTTGTTTAGATCCTTCCATTGGTGCTTAGGGCTGCGATTAACCAGCATCTTTTGGCTTATGTGCATCCTGTGCAGTTCGTCTCAATATTCCCATTAAGCCACAAGCATTGTAAGCAGAGATTTAGATACATCCAGCTGATGAAACGCGTGTTCTGGATTCCACTGCTAGCAACTATCCGTCTATGACTACGATGCACTAAATAGTTTTCTAATCTTTGAACGAATTTTACTAAATGCGTTTCACAGTTACTTCGATCTTAAGGATTGTTGAAATTCGATTAAGTAACTAAAGAGATGTTGTGAATTATAATCAAGATGTAGGCGTGCAAGGTACGGCCTACTGGCAAAATCGTTTCCTTCAATAAGTGTTGTATAATCAATATGTATCTATTTTATTCTGATTTCATTACGTGACGTTTCATTTTATTGTTTTATCTAGTCTTTTAAAGTTTGGTAACTATTTCTACCTATTTAATTTTCTTCTTTCAATAGAGTGAACAGAAACGAATACAATTAGAGCAACAGATTCACAGTCTGGAATGTAAAATAGGCCGTCTATGTAATTCAAATAACTTTGAACAACATCAGCAGACGGAGGGAACTGAAAAGATTGATAATACAGATAAGTCTTCAGTGGGAAATCAACCTCATAAAACATCTGTGATAAATTCATCGATAGCAAACAGTGACTCAAATGAGAAATCTAACATAGAACATCTTCAAAAGGTTTGTATTAGCTTTTATGTTTCACTAGTCATAGTGTTATTTATCATGCTTTTAAATATCGTGGTCCATGAATCAACGTAACATATTTCGCCATTTTTTGCTACACGGGTCTGACTAATAGCTGTACCACGGCGTGCTATGATGACTAGTATTGGGGATGGTTGGATGAGAGTTAGGGGCGGCCAAACCAAAACCTGGCATCAGTGCTTGAAGTCACTAACTTCTAGTCTGAGCCATTTTGGCAGATGCAGACTACTTGGTTGGGGTCCGCGTGACTATCGTAACCAATGGTTGGAGAATCTAGGTGACATGGCTCAGAATTGATCACAATGATGTAGGTGTATACACTCTTCATCTTCCCTTAAACCTTGAGATTAAAATTGTTTCATATTTTTTTTCTTCCTGTGCTATATCCTTATATACAACCTATCTTTTATATATTACCACCACTAAATTAACTACTTCTATGAATTCAGTGTTCATCTTGTTGTGCTAACGAGGTATGGCAGCTTGGACCGATGCATATATGTGCCTGGTCCTACGTAGCATCTGACTGACTGACTGTTTCGAAAGTTGTAATGTATATTTACAATTCTAGGCAAGTTATTATGTATTAAGAACCAGCTATTTGTCAGTTAGCCAGTCATACGCTAAGTAAAACCTGGCATATGTGCATCGGTTCAAGTTGCTATATCAAATTAGTACAGTGTGACAGTTACCAAGATATATCCCAGAGTAGTAGTAACAGCATCAGTATTAATATCAGTAGTAGTATTAGTATTACTAGTATTATCAATATTATTTGTATTAATAAAAAGGTTAGGTATAGAGTAAGAAGGTATAGCGGGATTTTGGGACTCAGATTATAAAGGGAAACAAAAAGTGAATGATTGTACACCATTGCGAACGGATCTGAGCCACATCATCCAAAGTCCTTCAATATTATTTTTATTTTTTTATTTAAACAAATAAACATTGGTACAAAGGGGCACCAAAATATATATGTGCCCTACAAATCATTAGGTTTTTGTAGGGGCTGGTATGCTGCGCGAGTGCCAAAACCGAGGCAGGCCACTCCCCAATCAACTCCGCCTGTAGCTCTACTAGAGTTACTGCCGATCTCAAGCCCGGGTAAAGGAGGAGAGTTAGGCATATAGTCGGTAACCCCATCCCGTAGAAAAAAATATCTTGCTAAAAACTCCAACCACTCCCCAATCCTCTGACCCATGGTAGCGTGACCAAGAATAGGTTCATACGCCGTTTGTTTCCTCAGGGTCCTTGAACCCATGTGCACCACCAGCTCAGAATTAAGGTTTCCAACGCCCTCAAGTAGATCCTCCATACCCACTAACCCGGTGTAAATGCCGGATATTCTCTTTCTGTCCCCTCAGTTTTACAAAGAACACCCCGGCCACGAGAAAACAGTCAGTAGAACTTCCTTGACACAGGCTTTATATGTGTGGCTATATGAGAACATTTTGAGTGGAGCGGATTCTGCTCACCCTTAGTTGCACCGGGGCGTTTGTAAGCGGTGTGTGTTGGCCGGGAACATTAGTTACGTTAATCGCATGGACTCCAACCATGTAGTCTACACTAATTAGCATGGTTCAGGCCAGATTTAAGTGACTTCATGGACTGGTGCCACGTCTCGGTTTGACCACTCCTAGCCTTCTTCCATCCTACCCCTACACCAAACAACATTGCCCGTCCAGGTTGGGGGTGGTTGGACATACGAAACACATGTCGCGAACACCTCAGCTTCTAAGGATCCACTACCTCATCACTCGATTTGCCATATTTACCTAGTATTTTATGCCTAACCTCGGAATCGCCCACTCAATGGTCCCTAAATACATAAGTGCTGCTATGATGACACATATGAGCGAATACTAGTAACCTGCTCATACGCTATATTTTTAATGGCCGTGTTTCACATTCATAAAGTAAAATGGAGTGGACTCCTGCTCAGTAAACTTGTTTTTCGGTTGTCAGATAAATATCTCGCGTAAGCTATTTGTGATCGAAGTTGACGAACGCCAGTTGAACTTTTTAAATTCATCTAGAGATTTCGTCAGACATCTTGGACTTGTGTAGCATATCTTACAATTTCACTTGATGAAGATTCTCATCCTATCCAACTGGCTTACCGCCTCCACGTGAGTACACTTTATTCAACATTAACGTAAGTCACTCAGAGGCTTCACCATTTTCGAGAAATCTTCGACAAAACATATGCCATGAATATTTAGTCTATGTAATCCTATTTCGGGGAGACCTTGTTCCACTCCTACAAAATAATGTACATTAGACTGTTATGTAATTAGCAAATTATGAGTCTTCCAATCTTTGATTTCGTTTGTACCACATGAGTAACCCTGTTATTCAAATCCATTGAGTTTAAAGTGAATTTGGAAGACGAACAACTTGAAATTTCTAACTTTTGATGTCGAGCGATCAATCAAAGTTTTAGAGTTGACTGATCCTTTAGAAACTTAGTTTGAGCTGGGATGCTTAATCCCCTTAAGATATTCATAGTATTAGTTTTTGGATTGCCCTCAATGTTTCTATCGTCCACGTCAGTGAAGTTTTTGAAATTAATCGACTTTAGGGGGATATTAAATACCTAGAGTACATTATGAAGCAATCTTTACAAATATATCTTTTATGACTGCATCATCCAAATTATGGGACTGGTTAATTGTCGCATATGATTTAGAAACTGCTATGGTTTACAGTCTCCAAGTTCACATTTGGTAAGTAATGCGGTGTCTTTGGACTTATCATACAATCTACTTCTCGACTGTACTAGTACCTTAACTTGGTGTTTGGGCTTGTCTTTTCTTAGGACTCTGTCAAATTATGTTAGCTGGAAAATTTGTTCTTTGAGGTTCTGCCATAATGTGTGGGGCGGTTGAATAACAGCAAGACCGTATTCAACGAGTTCTAAGTTCTATGGCTAAGTCAAACTGCCAACTAAACTGAGGTTTCTTGACTGGAAAGTGTCTCACGGATAACTATCATCTTCAGATGTCCCGCCTCACCGAAATAGGAGCAGGAGTGAGAGAAGGGTTACCACAAAAACATCACACCTCACTATAACTCATGATTTTCATAGGGTTGATGTGAAATATGAACGTAAGTGCTGATACACAGGAAACTACTCACAAGCAAGCAGTTTTTAACTAGCATCAAGCATCTGTCTCTTGAGCGCTAGGGTTACTTTTCTAGCTTGACAAGAACAATGCAAACCAGACAGTATAAAGAACCGTTCATGGTATAAGCAGCTAGAAATCGACAACCACCTACACACCTCTGATAGCGCAACAGCTCATCTTGTTCACATTCTGACCCTGTCCTGAATTCCTAATATTTCTTCAATTCACACTTTCAATCTTCTTCCTCGTGATTCATCGTTTTTTTACACGTTCCACCAGTGCCGAAATCGTGTCCTGGTACGACCGAGAGTGGGGAGGGGCCACCCTCCCTCTCGAAACGCTCTCATATGGCCACGCGTATACATTCACTTCCAGGAAAGTCCTACTCACTGCCTTCTCATGGCAGGGGTGTTGTTTACGAAGTTGTGAGGACGAAAAGCGAATGTCTGGCACTTTAACCGGGTTGGTGGACACGGACAGTTCACCTAGGGGAGTTGGGAAACCCTGATTCCAAACCAATGGTGCACATAGGCTCCAGTATCCTGAAGGAACAAATGGCGTATGAATCAATCGTTGGTCACCGGCTACCATGTGACTGCATCTCCTCACGATGCTCCACTGTCTTGTGGATCAGATCTTTAGGTCGAAGGCTCCGGGTGTGGCCCCCTAAGAGAATCACCTGCTTCGGTTTGAGCATTCGGGCAATATCACAGCCCTCACATAAATCAAATGAGATTTGTGTGACGCATATGTATCTGGTACCCGTTTGTACCAATATTTATGTGTTCAAATAAATAAAAATAAAATGTTGGACTTTTCATGTCTCAAACTCTTCCCCGAATCGCACAACAGGCTTCATTAGCTGAGACTGTAGAATCCCATACTGTTGATGTATATTTAAATAGGACAGTAAAAACTCGGGAGGTTAGGACAGTGCACCTCCTTTTAATCCTTACTTACGCTTCCTGTGACTGTAACTTGGATGAAGTGAAAGATGAGTTATACAGAATGGTTTCTACTCTTTAAGAGGTTAAGGGGTTCAGGTATAGTTAATTGTAGTGGATTACTTTAACCATCAAGTACGTAGGTTAACTTAAGATGAAATAAAATTGCGTGGGTCTTTTGGTATCCTAGCCTGGTAGATGGTGTTTGCTGCAACTATATTCAGACGACTTAATTTCTACCAAGTACCAATTCTAATCATTCAGAGGTCATACTATGACATAATCAGAGTCCAAACTTAGTGACCATTAACATCAACTCGACGATGGATACAGATAAACTTTATTGATAGCAGTCACTATTAAGAGGGTGTCAATAGAGAACTACTTCTTCTGAGGCGCCCAAACCATTCGCCTTTTATTTTATTAGTTTGATTTTAAGCTGTTATATATATTTCATGTTAATTAATTGATGCCATTTCATTTTTATTTAATAAGGATCTTGCTTTAGCTCGTGAGCAAATCGAAAGCTTGTCTAAAAAGCAGTCCGGTGATGAGTCACGTATCAGTGCATTAACGTCAAAATTATCTCAAGTTCAAGAGTCACTTAAAAGTGAGCAAAAGAAATCTTCATCTTTGACTGAAAATTTGAATCGTGTTAACAAGTCTTTAGAAAATGCACTAAAACAAGCAAAGGTCAGTTATTGTTCTAAATACATTTTTGTATTGATATATATTTAAATTTATCGCAGTTAAATTTCAACTCCACGCCACTACATTGGTAAACACTACAGTTAGAGAAAACTTACAAATAAAAATATAGGGGAAGCATCTGTGAAAATGTTTGAAATACTCCTTCACTGATTGGGTCGATTTGAAGACGTTAGATGTAGTGCTTTCAGTTTGCAATTGCAACCGTTTTTTTCTTACCTCAGTGCTCCCACATTATTAGTCATCTATTAGAACACTACCAAATGATTGTCAAATAAAATTGTGTCGTAAAATGTGCTGTCTTCGTTGTGATTTCATACTAACCCTAAGCTTGATAGTTCTCAGGAACTATTTATAAGATTTATACATAGATCATATAGTCACTACCTTATCTAGGTAAGGTAAATTGATTAACTGCATTTGGACCCCATTCACATCTCTCTGAAACAATATTCTTCTATGTACGGTAGACTTCCTGGACCAAACTTTTGTTCTTAAAGTAATAAACGTGCTCTCGTTTTCTGGGATCGTAGGTTTATGTCTTGTAAATCCGATGTTTGAAACCACCTTTCTATTTGAACACAAGAACCCTGGAACGCTATTCCAAAAGGTTAAAAATATCCCTTAGTGTGTGTTATTGTCCAGTGCCAAGGGAGCGGGCGTAAAGGATGTAAGAATCGTGGTTGTGATTAATCAATTTACCTAAGCTTCAGGATTGGCAAGACATGCTTATCAATAATTCAGTATATTTTTGAACAACAGTACACTTTCACTGGTTGATTATGGGGTACGATCACTTGAAATGCTGGTAAATAATATTAGAAAGATATGTATTCGATAATCTTTGCATTCAAAGAATTTTCTGTGTTAAATAAGGAACCAAATATTCAGCTTTAATGTTAAGCGCTCAGTTGAATAGACAGAATGTAATTTATCTGATCAGTTTATGGGTTTATATAGATCGAGGTAACTATGGAAAACATTATGCATCTGTGTTGGCAAGATCGTTGTCCGTTAGTTTGAGTTATATGAGCAATTAGTAACCTATTAAAATCAAACTTTTCAATCACAGACTGTGATAATTCTGTGGATCCAGGCTAGGCATTCTGAACCTCCCAACTGGACTCAGCCCTATACGTTGATATCATTTTGGTCTGATCACCCCTAACCTCTTTCTAATTTACTCTTATGCTAGAAAGCATATCACTTCTGGTAGGTGATAGGTAGTGTTGTATTGAGATTCTGACCGAACTCGCCAATCAGAATTTCGATTATAATTTTTCTACCCGGTATCTGCTATTCCTCGGCCTTGACCAATGATACGTTATGGCCTGTTCAACTAACCTTGAACTAGCGTAAGCTATACTCCTATTAGTCGCCTATCCGCAAGCCTTTATCTCCTGCTTTGAGTCTGAGAAAGTAGTCAGAAGCCAAGCTTCTACTGTCGTATTGCAATGACCTAATCCAGCCAATCGGTCAGCACTGTCAGCTTATATGCACGAATTGTCAGATGTCACAGCAACCCAAATAAGAAATCATACTTTAAACACGATCATGCCATAAATGGAATAGAACGAAGCAACCGGTACATAATTAATTAACAATAATTAAAGAATACTAAAACTCATAACAATAGAAAAATAAGCCCACTGGAAGCTTACAATGAGAAAATACAATAATACAGTTATCTAATAACTATGTAATAAAAAAATATAAGCAATAGTGGTTCGGAAACAAGTTCCAAAAGTCCTAACTTCCTCAATACTCGTTTCGTTTTAGTAGTAAAACTACTACAGTCGGTGTTCCCAGCCTCCTCAATCGATTCATAATCTTGTACTACATTACTTATAGTTCCAGCTATAATTATTGATTCCATTATAAGTGTTCAATGGTTTGAATATATCCATATTCGAATATTAACAATCTATCCATATCCATAACCTTCAGAGGTCATGTTTTACAGCCTTAGAACAATATAGAGGGAACTACACAGGAGTATACTTGTTTCTTGATAGACGGATTAACATTCAGTTAACACCGCTGATGATGCAAGTTCGCGAAGTGACGTAATAATGATTCCAAATAATAATTTATTCCTAAAACTTCATCGAATAAGTCATGCTATTATTGTGTGCTTTATCAAATAAACAGGCTTCCGTGATATTACTCAGTTTTATTGTCTTTTCCTTTGTCTACTAGTTTGTTTGTTCTCGATTTCTTGTTATGAATCTCCCTTGTTGTAGTTATGAAAGTCTGGGAATTCGATTATAATTGTTTATTAGATTTCTGATTTCACAGTTGTTATGTTTAAGTTATCAGGATGGAGAATGGATTAAAATATGTTTCAGATGGGATCATATTGAAGCGCTCTGACTAGTCTTTTTGAATAATTAACTCCAGTTAGGAGTCGCAAACGACTCTAAAATTTCCCTGCGGAAAATTTATGTATAGACTGACAGTTTCTTACTACATCAAATTAACTTCTTTGCTTTGGAATGTATTTACTTTTTTGTCCAGGTTGTGTTTGGATTTAGCAACCAGTCAAGTGAAGTTAAGTGTCCAGGAATACTGCACCGAAGAAAACTTATTAGTTTGTAATTTTGTTTCAATAAAGATACGACATATCAATAAAAATCAAAAGTCATATCAATTAATGTTCAAATAAATATTTTTCATTTTTATTTATTTTCCCGCTAATAGGAGGCTGAACGTCTTCGTGAACGTGAAGCTGAACGCCTCTGTTCAGAAGTTGCACTTCAGGAAGCTCAGACTAGTTCAAAACAACTTAGAATTGAAAACGACACTCTTAAGCAACAATTGAAAGTGTTGGAAAATGTGAAAAGTGATCTTGAAAAATCTCAATCTCGTATAGATGAGTAAGTTGCAAGGGTGATCAATATTACCATTGTAATTAACGATTAGATTCAATTAGGTAGTAATCTGTAATTCTAATTTATTTTGGAACATTTTTGTTTACTGCTGGTATTCATTCCAAATGATCTTTTCTAGTTAGTTATATATTTGATGTATAATTCCCATTTAAACATTAAAAATTAAAAATACGAAGTTCAGTGAAGGGATCTCTTTTTCAACGAATTTATTATCAATCTGTACAATCGTATATACATGAAATGTTTTTGTTAAAGTACTGATTCCGTGAGGAAATGTGAACATGAATAACCAAGATGACGTAATATAAATATTATAATAATAGCTTACGTAATACGAGTAATAACAATAGATTTAGTGAATATAATAAAAGGATTAAAATGAATAAAATGTTTTTATTACAATAGCTATAAAAGTTAGTTAGTTGGCCATTCCATGTTTGTTTTCTAAAGATGGATCTTTTTAAAAAAAACCATTACTTCTCATTAGATGTACATCGAGAAAAGGAATTGATTGGTCTCGCTCCCTATCTAACGTGAAGTCTATGGACGGGTGGCATGAGTTAAAGGAGTGTAAGATATCTTCTAAATCAATATTATCGTCACAAACGACAAATATGTCTTCCATGTATTTTACTCATAGGTGAAATCGATTGATAATAATGATAATAATAATAATAATAATAATAATAATAAGGCTATGGTAACGATAACGATAAGACGTACTTCTTTTGTACGCATAGTTCTAGCTTAAGCTCATGGATGGTAAGAGCTTCGACTATTTTTTAGGAGTTGGATACGAAGAAATCTAGGTGGATTTGAACGAATCATATAAACATACGCCCAATGGGTTCAATCACTCCGCGCTTACATGGACTACCGAAAGTACATAAAGCTGGTTTACCATTACGATCTATTTAGGATATGTCAAGTTTACCATACCACCGAATAGCTCGAAATGCTTTCACAGGCTAAAATTTACTTGATTTTACTCGTTTGTCAATTGTGGTAATAACAGCTCAGTACCATAATATAATATTTATGGAGAGAGAGGTAATTGTTTTAACAAGCAAGGATATAAAGAAAACTGTGAGATATATCAATAGGTAAAAAATACTCTGGTAGACAAGTAAAGATGTGTGAGCTGTTTATTTTCAAAACTATATTTCTTCCTATCTCTTATTCTAGACTTACCAGTAAGTTATCATCCGCAAATGATTTGACATTAGAGTTACAATCATGTAAACGTCGGGTTGACCAGCTATCAGATTTTACACGTCGTCTAACTGAACGCCATGCAAATCTACAAGCTGAGCATTTAGTTACACTCAGTTCACTAGAAGAAACTAGAAATCTATTAATTGAGAAAGGTGAAGAAATTGTACGACTCAACGAGAAGCATGGAAGTGAACGTAAAGAATCAGAAGTGAAAATGAATTCACTTCAGTGTGAACTCAATGATTTATCTGTAAAGGTATGTTTGTGTCTTATATTATATGAGTTTAGTTGTCTTTAAATGAATCAGAATATAAATGTAAAACAACTCACAAATGTATGACCCAAGTGACAAGTCGTACTAATTACGTCTTTTCTACTTACTCTATTTAATTTTCATATCTCGGTTAACAGTCTTATTCATTGTCTGGTCACTTCAGTGTAAGCTATAGAACATTTAGAAAGCGTGTGTTGAATAATTAAATTTTTTTTAGATAAGGAGTATTAACAGATACAAACTTAATGGTGATGAATAAAGTCAATTCTACCATACCCTCATATTCTTAGAAAAATTTACGGAAGTATTTGACAATTTAGATCACCTCATATTACAAAAAAAATACAGAAACAGTTCAGTTATCGACGTATCATCATTCTTTCGTCTGAGTTACATTTAGGATAAAGATGGATTGACATAAAGTATTGTATAAACACTTATTCAATCAACGTCAACCAATTTGAAGTTCGAACCAGGGCAATTATCTATAAAATCCTATCTAGTTACTATCACATTTCGGCCGATATTAGAGGCTAGGAATTATCGTCAAACTACTTAAGTGATTTCAGTAGTGCATTTTATTTATGGTCACAAAGTGGCCTACGAATTTTTTTAATGACCAAAAAATATATGGGATATATTCTCTCCTACTTATTATTAAGTTAAATGAAAAATAATGATAATAAACGGCGTTGACTAACATCACCTGGTATTTTTAATTCTGATAACAGTTCGCTATAAGCCCTGATTGTATTAACAGTTTAAATAGTAAAGAGGCTTCACTAAGCCTACATTACTTCTGTGGTACACCTTTTCATGACAAACACTGCCGCATAAGCTGTTTGTCAACAGATTTTAATGCTATCTTCGGGATTCACAAAGTTTCCGTCGAAACGATTTTACTCATTAGCATTCGATCGATTGTAGTCTTTCACCAGTAAAGGGTTATGGAGAATGTTGAGTTTTATTGAAATCATGAACTGATCAATGTTAGATCATCAGTGAAAACCCCAGAGGCACTGGACGGGCGTCTCATCTTAATATGGGGCTTCTCAATAGTGCTCATCCACGATCCCGCAAGTGAGAATCCAAACACAAGACATTCGGTCTCACGCGCAGACACTTGACTTCTAGACCACTGAGCCGGCACCCGATGGTGTGAAGGTCTAACTTCAACAGATTCACGATATTACGCGGACATATTTTCGGGGTTCTAGTGGGAAACCGTGACCATTGGACTTCAACCGTGTCGGGTGTGAGGTAGTTATCCACCGAAGATAATAGAAAATAGTTGCTCAATATCGTGGATTGGTTGAAGTTATACATTAACAACGTTGGATACCGGCTCATTGATCTAGAAATCAAGTGTTCACGCTTGAAACCGGACGTCTTGTGTTTGATTCTCACTTGCGGGATCGTGGGTGAGCACTACTGAGAAGCCCCATATTAAGATGAGACGCCCGTCCAGTGCCTCTGGGTTTTCAGTGGTGGTCTAACATTGATTAGTTCGTGATTTCAATGATACGGTCTTTCAATATAGAATTTAGTTATTAGTCTTTTTCATCACTGTTTCAAGCTTGTTATCACACAACATCAATAACTTAGTTTGTCTATATTGCTTTTCATATTTTTTACATTTATGCTTGTATATACACCACCGATAGTTGCATCAACTTAATGAATCAGAGAATTGGCTTAAAATTCAGTTAAAGGAAGAAAAGGAACGTGCTACAGCCATTCATAAACGTGATGCTGCACGAATTAAAGATATAGCTCGTGAGGTAACACGTTTATCACATTGTCAAAATAAAAGAAATCAATCAGATTGTAGTCGTCTAACAATTAATTCTCCATCCGACTTAGAAAATGAATCGAATTCAAAATCGTCTACAAACTCTTTAAATGGTTCACTGAAATCTTTGGACTTAACTCAAGTTATTTCTGAGGTAAATTCAAAAGGGTTCGAATTGCTGAAACCATGTTTTTTTAATGTTTCTTTTTCAGAGAAAGTTCAAGTGTAAATTAAATGTTAACATGGGAATAGGATTTTATATAAAAGCTTCTTTATTTTACAGGACCTTTATAATTAGTTTAATTTTTAAGTGGCGTTTATCACACAGTGATGTCAGCAATGAGACTATTGAACGACAGGGAGAAATGAACATTTGATCTGTCATATTATGGAACTTTTCTGAAGTATCCACTTATGATCCTTCCAGGGATGGAAATGAGGGATTTCAGGTTTCTCAGTGAGCACTTAGCTGTTAAACCACTGGATTGTCATTTAAGGTCCATATTTTCAAATTCAGTGAATTCGTGATATAGTGAGACGGTAATCCCATACCATTAGCGATGATTGTTTCACATTTAACATTTCTGAACTCCATCGTTCACGATCCCTCAATAGAACTTTAATAACACATCTGGAAAATCAGCCGTTAGTAAAACTGTCGCTGATATCAGTGATTCACTATTAGATCAGATAATCGGAACAATGGTTTGAGCACTTCAGCTCGCCTCCAGTTGTTCTGCAATTGTCTGCTTTCCATTGACATCTTGAATGAAAAATCGATATCTGACCCCATCTGCTAACGCAGTTAAGAGAGCTGTAACTAGATTAATTTAATTTGGAGAAATAAACTTCGATTGTATGATTCTCGAGGTCTTCAAGGGTGGTTGTTTAGTATTGTTCGTTTTACTGACTGTAAAAGTAGATAGAGTTCTGAAGTTGGGCATAATCCCAATTGTCTGATCGTGACCGTTGTTCATTTCAGTTTACAAGAAAGGACTGAAATCTCTTCTAATTATCATAGGCGATTCGTTCAAATTAATTTGCCCTTTAAAATCATAACTTCCATAATCGTCATACGTACCTGTTTTGTCTTAGGTTTAGGTCGACGTAATTGCTAATTGCAGAACGGTTGAACTTGTTCCAATATGACTGAATTATTTGGTGCACTTGAGAGAAACCTAACTGACACACAACAACATTCTAACGTTAATAATCCACGCTGTTAGGAGATAGGGAAGACGGGATTTTCGTAGAAACTTTATATTTTGAATAGGAGTAAAAATTGAAATGGAACAATCCCGTTTATATGGTACCACTCAATGTCCTTGGTATACAACAAGATTAGCTAACCAGCAGGCATAACAATTAACCAAATAACGGCAAATGTGATTAAGGAAATATTAATTAGAAAAATGTCCCCGACGTTATCGTTTAATGAAAAATCTAAGATGTAACAACAAAGACCAAATGACATGAGGTCTCCCTAGCAGAATCTTGAGAACACTAAATCGAAAATTGTCAGGAAGGTTTCATACTCGTATTGTTTTGATTTACCCTACCAGCAGGGCCGTCGAAATGTTTGTCTGTCTGGAGTAATATACTCTGCAAAAAATCCTTCCGTATCACTACTACTGTAACACACGGCCTTTGGTGGTTAGAGACATGCATAGGTATTTAGTATTTTATCCTGGGTTTTAAAAGTATGACTAGCGGATTATGGAGTCACAGTGTGAACAATTCTGATGTAAAGAATAGAGTATTATATAAAGGTAGTAAATCGTTAGCTAATACTGAACTTCTATTGATCAAGATTGGCAGGACATATGTGAAAGATGGTTAGTCATCGCCTACTCTGAGTCGCTTTGCTGAACAGCACATTAGTAAGTTGAAAGAAAGTTAAACGCACCCAAATCAATTAATAAAATAGATTTATGAATTCATTGACTGTTGGCCTAAGTCATGTTGAGAAATTCATAATTTATGGTTATCCGTGAGATCATTGGTAAACGTATTAGTTCGGGGAAGTTGAAAAAAAGAAGAATGTAGACCAATACTGAGCTCAAGATTTGAAGAAAAATAAAAGACGAAAGTATCTTCGCTATCTCTACTCATTTTGAATCTTGTTTAGAATGGTATGCTGTGGTGTGTGCTACTGATGTCGATAGATATAAGTAGCGTATATCATCAGGCGAAAGTGAAATACCTGGCGGCAGATGGTTAAGAAGGTCGAAGAAAAGAGAATGAGAACAGAGAATAATTGGTGTGAAAACGAATGAACAATGAAGTCTGGGACGATTGACTGATATTTTGCAAATGAGGTATTTACTGTATGGTTCTCAGATTTTACTAAGAGATTCTGTAATTTTGTGTTCAAATACATTTGATTGTCCTCATTTGTGTTCTCGTTCACTACAACACTATGATAATATCTTGCTATTTTCTCTTTACTGTAGTAATTTAAAGCCTTAGCGTTATGACTATTCTAAATTATGACAGATCCCACTTCGTTTATGAATAATTGAAACTTTGTCCCTCAAATGGCAAGATAACATTCTCCACTATGAATTGTTTCATTGGCTTTTTGATTAATCTAGTACATCAGGTAGTGAAGATGAAGCGTAAATATGAGTGAAGCTATTTCAAGCACTGTTAGAAAGGTATGAGGTCAGCTTTCACTTCCTGGTTGTCCATACTGTGGAAAGATGATTATTCTTAAACTAATTAAATAGGAAACTGGATTTGATTCCTTTTCAATTCATCTTGCCAACTTTATCTCATTGTGTGTATATTGGCTCGAGCTGGCGCATATATTTATCAGACTTTACATTGATTATGACTGAGTTTGATGTATACCCTAATACTTTGTTCATTTATTTTTTACTTTCGGCGAACAATAAGCGAGAAAATGAGACAATTGTTAGTCCTATATCAACACTACCAATGAAGAATACAGTAACTAACCAATTAGATGACTGTTTGCCATTGTCAGTTAACAATAATAATAAAGTTGATAATTATGAATCAACAATAGTTGAAATGTCATCTAACTTCAATAGTTCAGATCGTGATATACTTCTGGAGAAAATTGATCGTCTTCAACGTAGTCAAGTAAAATTAACAGACAAAATTGAATTTTTTCAAGAACATTGTTATCAACTTACAGAAGAATTAAATAAAAAAAGTAAAGTTATTCAGGTACTTATAAATGCCATTTATCTAATGTATTACTTAAATACTTTATTCCATCCTTTAATGATTCTCAATAGGGTTCATAAATGAATTAATATATACATATGAATAGTTGATTAAATGTGTAGTAATCCAATGATTATATTTGTACTCATTAGATTTCAGGGTTGTGAATATACTTACCTTAATTTTTATAAATTTACAATTAAAAATAGACTGGTAGTAACATCATTAATTAGTTATATTCTGATAATTACTGTTCTTTACAATATTATATTCATTTCATTTAACTTAAAAAGGTAGTGCACTGCTGAAAACTTGTACATTGAAAAAAAAATCATAACGGCTATTTTTTTCTAATCGTTGTGCCATAAAGAAAGCTATACGTGCCTGTAACTCACGACATAGTTATAGATTTAAAGCAATTAGTCCCTTTGATAAATTTCGATAATGTAATAAGAAGACGAAGATTATCAGAACTATGTGATATATTAGCGCAATACATTTCGAACAATCTGATCTGCGCTAATATATCACATAGTTCTGATAATCTTCGTCTTCTTATTACATTATCGAAATAGTTATAGATATTTGCAAAGGATAAGTGAAATTCATATTATTCATCTTAAAGTTGGTATGTAAGTCTAATCTAGCTAAACTGGTCAGTTTATAGTCAGTTTAATTAGAAATAATTCTTTATTTCCGTCTACTTTGTGACTGTTTACACAGTGTCATTATGTCATAGATATTTTGTACCGATTTTCGATAATATTGAAGTATTTTTGCGTGACAATCTTCTCCTGCTATATAAGGAATTTAATCGTCAAATGCATTTATACCGGTGGAAGATTGGCAAAATATGTGATAAATTAAATAATGTAAAGAATATTTTCTCCTTGATAGGGGTGGAGATTTAATGTAATCGAATCTGATCAAATAATAATCAAAGCTATTATGTACATTTCTGCTTTTTTTCAGACTCTAACCAGAATGTTTTTACAATTTCATGTATTGCTTGTTTTGATGATTCATCCTTAGCGTGTAGATGCTTGTTGTAGTGTTAGTGAGGTTTTTATACAAAGAAAATAAAGTATCCGTCACTCTACGGAAGTCTTGCTAACGCTAAACAATCCACGTAATGGTGATATAAAACTGCATAACATTGTTTGACAAACGTGGTATCCGAATCAATGTTTTCTAGGTACGTAACTTTAGATAAATAGTTTGAGAGCTTAATATATTCATCATTCTTTTCACGCGTCCAAAATTCACCCTCATGTATCATATTGTTTGGTTAGGCGGGTAGCATTAGTATTGTTAATCAATTTGTATGATTGAAAGCCTTGTTAATCCATCCAAATTATACATCCCAAGTTGGTTTTTTTCAATCCACTGTATATATGATATACTACTGATTGATAATAATAAGCTTCTCTTCTCAATAATACTTTTTTAATGGTTCATTTTTAGAATCTCCTTGTTTCAATCGATAAGCAATGTGGATCAACAACTTCATTTGTTAGTGATAATCATAGTAATAAAAAAATGTTAAATGTTAATCAAAAATATAATTCAATTATATCTTCACTATCTAGTGGTAGTTTCAAGACAAAGGCTGCCGATACAGGATCATATCTTGGTGATAATTCTCAGAAACTTCAAAATTTACTAGAAGATACAATATTCAAGAATATCACATTGAAAGTATGTGCTTTAAATAATATATATATGCACTAATTCTTTTTAGAATAATTTTGGTCCCGGTTATCACCTTGATACTTTTGATTCATGAGTAATTATTTTTTGATCCAGTTACAAATGTTTGATTCACTCATACTTCTCAAAGCTACGTAAATGTATGGTTTTACAGGAGATTCTTCTGAGATCTGGATGCTACTTTCATCTAATCAAAGGTTACAGAATATCTGCCTCACTTTATCTAACTAACATGTGTCATTCGAATTTCACATCGCATATGTGAAAAGAAAAATAGTCTTCTAATATGTTGTGCTAACATTCTTCACTTACGCTTCTCATCTGAATATTTATATCACATGAAATAATGATGTGGTTCATATAATCAGTATGTAGGCATCGTTTAATTGTATATCTAGTTTTGGTCCACCAGGGTGTTTGGTACCTGAGCCCCCAAATGCCCTGGTACGGCCGAGAGTGGGGAGAGTCTGCTCTCCCTCTCGAAATGCTCTCATATGGCCACGCGAATATATAGCCTCTGCCAGGGAAGTCCTACTCACTGCCTTCTCGTGGCGGGGGTGTCGTTCACAAAAGTGAGAGGACGAAAAGCGAATGTCCAGAGCTTTAACCGGGTGGGTGGACACGGAGGGTCCACCTAGGGGAGTTGGAAAACCCTGATTCCAAACCAATGGTGCACATAGGCTCCAGTATCCTGAAGGAACGAATGGCGTATGAATCAATCGTTGGTCACCGGCTATCATGGGACTGCATCTCCTGTCGATGCTCCACTGCCTTGTGGACTAGACCTTTAGGTCGAAGGCTCCGGGTGTGGGCCCCTAAGAAAACCACCTGCTTCAGTCTGGGCACCTGGGCAGTATCACAACCCTCACACAAATCGAATGAGATTTGTGAGGCGCATATTTATCTGGTGCTTCCTTGTACCAATATTTATGTGTTTAAATAAATAAATAAATAAAACCTGAGTGGTTGCGCCACAGGATTTGGCTGTACTGATCGGATTGTAGCGTTGAAGCCTATATAATGTCTGGTTCTCCTATAGGGCGGGATTGAGCTGTACTGCTTGGGTTAAGCCTGGGCAGTGTCTGGCTCTCCTGTTAAACGGGATTGAGCTGTACTGTTTGGGTTGCCGCGTGAAGGTCTGGATGGTGTCTGGTTCTCCTGAAAACCAGTGCAAGATTACCCTGGCCCATAAGGGTATATTATATAACTGTGAGCCCTCAAATGCCCTGGTACGGCCGAGAGTGGGGAGAGTCCGCTCTCCCTCTCGAAACGCTCTCACATGGACACGCGTATATGGCCTCTGCCAGGGAAGTCCTACTCACTGCCTTCTCGTGGCGGGGGTGTTGCTTACGAAATTGTGAGGACGAAACCGAATGTCCGGCACTTTAACCGGGTGGGTGGACACGGCGAATCCACCTAGGGGAGTTGGAAAACCCTGATTCTAAACCAATGGTGCACATGGGCTTCAGTATCCTGAAGGAACGAATGGCGTATGAATAAATCGTTGGTCACCGGCTATCATGGGACTGCATCTCCTGTCGATGCTCCACTGCCTTGTGGATCAGATCTTTAAGTCAAAGGCTCTGGTTGTGGCCCCCTAAGAAAACCACCTGCTTCGATTTGGGCACCTGGGCAGTATCACAGCCCTCACACAAATCAAATGAGATTTGTGTGACGCATATGTATCTGGTACCCGTTTGTACCAATATTTATGTGTTTAAATAATAAATAATAATAATATCTAGTTCGGTCTTAATGGATAAATCATCCAGAAAGGGAATTAAATATTCTAAAGATAATACAATTTTAGTCCTGTCAAATTAACCAACAAAAGATTATATTGTTTGTTTATTGTCCTAGAAAGTTTGAATAGTCTGACTGTTCATTCAAAAATTATCTATCATAAACTACTGTCCTAATCGCACTAATCCATCTCCTCTAGATAAAATTCACTCAGATAAATAAATAAATTTCTGTTTTATAATTTCTAATATGTTATCATTTTTATCTCTTAAATTTTATTTTTCAAGGAAAGTTTAAATAAATTGGGCTTAGAAATATCCAGTTTACGTTTAACTCATGAACGTATATTAAACTCCCTTTGTGATTTATGTAAAGTAACCATTGAAGATATACTTAAAACATCGGGAAAATCTATTCATCAATTCCAACACTCAAATCATCATTTAACAACACAACCAGAATCAGAACCACCATTATTTCAAAATGGTGGTGTTAATGCATAAAGCAGAAATTTATCTCTCTATTATGTTTATTACTGTGAAATATATTTTTCTGATTATTATTTTAACCTTGCGAAAATAATCGTATTATTAAATAATGATATTAACTGTCCATAATTAACTTCCCAGAGTATAAGAAGACCAGATCTATGTATTGAATTATATTTTGATACATATCAATAAACATAATAGTCTCAAGATATTTTACCATTCCTGTTTTCATTTGTTTCTCTTCGTTTTCCTTTTTTTTTTGTTCCACCTGTAATACTTCTTATCGATTATAACATTCAATGTATTCTGACAGCTTTGTATTGTTCTCATTCATTATTATACACTGTAACAACAATCTTTATAATATCTCTAATATCTGTGATGTCTTTATAAGCGTAAAAAATATCAACAATCGTCCATTGAATTTTTTTCCTTTCGTGATTATTTTTTACAAATTATGTTTGTTTTGTTTAAGTTCCAAAAAAAACAAAGAATTATTTTCGTTGTTTACTTGTTATTCTATTTCATTGTTTATGTAAATGATTTCTTGGGTAGAATCCTTGTCAGTGTATCATACGCATTTTAACTAATTAGTGCATACATGATGAGTACATTTTTTTATTCCTGGTATAATCGATCAATTTCATTAAAGTCTTTTGTATTTCTTACGTTGAATGGTTTTTTTACCGCTTTTAAAATGTCTACAATTGTGGTCAGTTTTATGAATACTGTACAATATGTTCAATAAATTTTGGTATTACCAAAGGATATTATTTTTATTAAGTTAGAAAAGGGAAAATTATCATTTTCTTTGATATATTTATATTATTTATTTATACACATAAATATTGGTACAAACGGGTACCAGATACATATGCGCCGCACAAATCAAATGAGATTTGTGTGAGCGCTGTGATACTGAAGCAGGTGGTTTTCTTAGGGGCCCACACCCGGAGCCTTCGACCTAAAGGTCTGATCCACAAGGCAGTGGAGCATCGACAGGAGATGCAGTCCCATGATAGCCGGTGACCAACGATTGATTCATACGCCATTCGTTCCTTCAGGATACTGGAGCCTATGTGCACCATTGGTTTGGAATCAGGGTTTTCCAACTCCCCTAGGTGGATTCGCCGTGTCCATCCACCCGGTTAAAGCTCTGGACATTCACTTTTCGTCCTCTCACTTTTGTGAACAACACCCCCGCCACGAGAAGGCAGTGAGTAGGACTTCCCTGAAAGAGGCTGTATACGCGTGGTCATGTGAGAGCATTTTGAGAGGGAGGGCCGACTATCTCCACTCTCGGCCATACCAGGGCATTCGGGAGTAGGCATTTCATAGCTCGTATAAGATTTCTATCACTCGAAACAGTTAGTCACTTATATACTATTAGAAAGTTAATAAAACACTGGGATTTGTTCTGTCTTCTAGTCTATTTTAATGAAAAATAGATTTACGATCAAGTCTTTCGAATCTGTAGTTCTCGTTAGTTGTTTCTTTCCGTTTACCACATTTTTGTGCTAATTTATCTATTGCTTTCAATTTCTTGTTACAGTGAGCATGAGTGTCAAAATAGTGAAAATTCCAGCAGCATCTATGGGAATTGTATGGATTATTTTGATTACTTTTATATCTACTTGTATTTACGTTTTCAGAATAGAATTCTAATCCTGTCAGTCGTTTCCAACACTTTAGGTCTACTTTGAAAGACTAGTAAAATGTTTCCTTCAATTTTACATTGGATTACATCTTTTTATGGATTTGATAAGTCTTAATAAACTGTGATATTGCTCATTTTGAATGTCCTTTATTTCTTCGATGCATATTAAAAATCCATATTATTTTTTTAAGCTTAGTATGGAGGTTTTAGTACTATACAACGGAGTCTGGTGATTGAAAAATAAGTCCACGTATTATATCAAATGAGGGTGGTTTTAACAATAAATTGTCAAGTATGTTTTCAGCCCCCTCCGTTTACATAGATCTGGATGCCCATGTATTATATCTATTTGTTACGTAAAGAAGTGAAGCTCAAAGCTTAATTTAGTAGCCTGTACTTAGTTACTGAACGATGTTTTGACTAATTACCTGGAAATTGCACCTGAGTAGTTCAGTACATAGAAGTATTGAGACTTTGATATCTTTTCGTAAGTTTAACTAACCTATCCACTCAGTTATCACCGGATGATATAAAGGGTATGTGATCAGAAAGATCTTGTCCTCCAAATATGCGAGTGGAAGGATTTGAATCATGAACAAATAACTTTTGATGTTAGATAAGAGATACTTGGTTGGACGTTGAATTAGCTTGTTATTACAGAACTTCCGTTGAGAGATTCACAGATACTGGCTTTGCACCCAAATAAAGCTGATTGAAACAATGATTACTGTTGGTTTATGTTTTTAAGAATACAATGTCGAACATGTTTCGAGTTCAGTTTGAATTTGTTTAGTACGCTTCCGACAGACGCTGTAGATGCGTACGCTTACGTGTAAAAGAATCAAATGTATTCAATTAGTAGTGCAGATCTTGAAATTAGTTTTAAGAAAATGTAAGTAATTCTGGGAAGATTCCTTCGAATTTGTAAAACCATTGCTGTGAAGTTGCATATCTGGGAATACTATGATCTTTCTGTGTGTCATATGTATATTAACCAACATTCTATGAAAACGGTACATTCAATAGGTTTAAGAACTTAGGTGATGATATGTCGAAAATGGTTATTAAGAGAATGTTCTTAAGATAATAATAATCGTTTATTTCACACTACATATCCTTACATCATTGTTACAGTGAATAATATCCACTTAATTCATTAGTCCTCAAGTGTTTCATAGAATTCCTTATTGTTAAATCAGCAAATTATATGGTTGAGGGTTACAAGAGCTGTGTCTGCGTAAAACCTGTTGTTTCTGTTTAGGAAAAGGTTCAAACTGCAAAAAACTGTAGACAATTAAAGTTCCCCTTTTCTCCATATCACTCTGAAATCTGGGTCAGAATCAGGTTATTTCCTTAACATTTAAATATCAAGGAGAACTTACTGGATTTTTGAGACTAACTTGTCGCAAAGCCACCTACAATGAACAATTGGTTGTTTTCTGCTGTTTCGTTTATGTCCTTCATAGCAAACTGCTCATATATTCATTGTTATATCCCGAAGAGGATTATGAATGGTAACTTTGTGAACTATTTATGGACCAATATGATGCGTATATTTCCTGTTGTATAATTGTTAAGTAACTCAACTATTCATATTCATGTTCCTATCATTATAAGCTTTATTTTGACCCATAGACTATTACTGTACGATTTGCCATTCCTGAGTTATCCACAGTCTATTAATTGCTGTTCCCCCTATTTACAGCCACATTTGGCCAAATCTTGTACAAATGTTATTTTATATTTTATGGTACGATGTGATCTGTTTGATTGGTATATGAACCCAGTATGTTTGAGAATAATTATTCATATTGCAGAAGCTGTTATTGGTGTTCTAGACTTAACTGGCTGGGTTAGGCAGATAGCAGAACCTATAAGTACTCTAGACTACTCGCACGGGTTTTTGTGTGTCATTGGTCCGATCAATGAAATCACTGTTCTCTGTTAGGCGGTCTTATCACTCATATATTAACTGGGCACGCACGCACACGATATAACATTCATGAAAGCAATAAACATACTGTAAAACTTAAATGTACAAGCCATTTAGGTTTTATAAACATATTCAAGATCTGGAAATGTAATACAGTATATTCAGAAGTTTGAAATGAATTACATGAGATAATATTGCATTAGGTAGTAAGCGATTATTATGTAGGTACTTTGATTATTTATACAGGACCGCACTGTTTTCTTTAATCACGAATTATAATTCAAAAAAGTCATGAACTGCAAATGAGCTATGGTTTCAGACTATTTTATTATTCACGATAGAAAACTTAGTTTAAATAAAACTAATTCAAAGAAAAAGATAATGATTGTTAAACATGTTTGATCACGAATCCAGTTTGATAAAACAATAGGTCGTTCACAGTTTATCGAGTTATCCAGCATTTGTCCAATTTACCATTGTTGTTATTTTACCAGGTCACTTTTGACATAAAATTGTATTTACAAAAAAAGCGACAATAACAATGAGTAATCAAAAAGAGTTAAATCATATTAAGAATAATAAGTGTATTTAGTAATTATGATTAAACTAGGCTAATTAGACCTAACATTATTTCTATCATTAGCGAAATATATTATATGGCCAAAATTAAGTATAAGAAAATTACTTCTAGCCAGCACGTCTACTATTTGTATAACAAGACGTGATTAGAACTACTATAGACAGTTTGTAGAAAATGGTAAATTCTGTAGTTAATATTGCGTACTGATCTTAATTAGGCCCAGAATGCATGGGACTCACCAACAATGCTTAATCAAGACAACCAGGGATCTTGTAAACGATCCTAGATGAAATCATGGATACCTACTTCTAAAGAGTCATATAATATCTGACGAAGCAACTGCCCAGTACTTTCTATTTATCAGTGGAGTTCAGCCATGACAAATTTGGATAACCATCCATCAATGGCATTGGAAGATGATTCAGTAATGTCTCAGATTGACTGAGTTTAGACAAGTAAACTACTGGATGCCAGATTAGTCGTTTAAAGGTTAGACGCTTGCTACATGGTCTAATGGTCTTGGATCAAATCTCCGATGGGATCCTGGATTAATACCTCTTGAAAGTCAAATAACTGAAATAAATAGCCGTCCAGTGCCTCTCAGTTTCTAATGGTTGTCCAAGATCAGTCCGTAATGCAAACAAATTATTCATATTTCAAACACCACATTTAAGTATACTGTGTTATCTGACTGAGGCATCAGGTTATATCTCTTCTTATTTTCATTTACTTCACTATCACTCCATGATCGAATAAAATGTCAGTTTAGATTAGTACTCTTCATTAACAGTAATCTGCCTGCAGTCTAAACTGGATTTTATTGTAAGGTAAAAATACTGAAATAATGACTTTTGATCAGTTGAACCTTGTAGCCGGATTCAAGTGTGTTACCTATAAACTATGCCAATTATAACAATACTGTATGCTCTTTCTTCGTTAGATAATTTTCAGGAATTATAAAACTATGTGATTGAACTAATTACTATTGTGAGAACAGCCTTGATGGGTGTTTCACTGTGCAGATAAACAATATGACAGCAAGTCCATTGTATGAGGATACTGGAAATTGTAAAGCAGGATGTGATAATTAAATTATACAAGGTCTAATCTCAAACATTTTTATAAGTAATTCAACCAATTTTCAGAATTAAAGGTCTACATACTTGTGAGGAATAAAGGTTACATGACTGTTCATTGTGAATATCTGTTCTTCTGAATCCTTTAAAAGTTACTTCGATTTCTAATTAATCCATTTAACTGATTGTCTCAAAAACGATCATATGTCTAATTATTAAAGTTTACCATTTTAATATTAGTGGAATAGTGATTGATGATTGTTTATAGAGAATTGAGTTGTTTAATCAATACACTACTAACCTAACAAGTTAAATGTTTCATTTTTATGTATGATTTCATTAAAAAATTAGTTATTATTAGCAAACACAAATTTTAATGACAATAATAGTTACTGTATTTAGTGGTATATTTTGTTATAGTAAGAAGTTCTCAACATCATTGGTACAATGTTATAACAAATTCTTTTTTAATGTATATTTAAACAGTAAACAGCCGAGTTGAAGGCAGCTGACAGACTCATTTGAAGTAAAGACCGGAGTCAGACAAGGTTACCTACTCTCACTCTTTCTTCTGGTGGTTGAATGGAGTATAAAGACTTCTACATTTGAAGGAAAGCACGGAATACAATGTACAGCTCGGAATCAACTGGACGATTTTGACTTCGCAGATCACCTGGACTTTTTATCCGGGACTTACCAACAAATGTAGGTCATGACAAACAGTGTAGCAAAAGCTTCTGCATCAGTAGGCCTCAGCATACACAAGGGGAAAAGCAAGATCCTCAAATAGAACACAAAGAACGCTAACCCAATCACACTTGATGGAAAAGCTCTAGAACAGGTGGAAACTTCCACATACCTGATCAGCATCATCGATGAACAAGAAGGAACTGGCGCGGATGTAAAAGCAAGGATTGGCAAAGTAAGAACAGCACTCCTACAATTGAAGGATGTATGGGATTCAGAACAACTGTCAACCAATATTAATGTCACAATCTTCAATACGAATGTCAAGACAATCCTACTGTATGGAGCTGGAACTTCGAGAACAACCACAACCATCATCAAAAATGTACAAATATTTATAAACAATTGTCTATGTAAGATACTCATCAGCAACAGCCTACTGTGAGAGAGAACAAACCAGAATCCAGTTGAAGAGGAAATTAAGAAAAGACGTTGGAAGTGGATAGGACATACATTGAGGAAGTCATCAAACTGCATCACGAGGCAAGTGCTAACTTGGAATCATGAAGGGAAACGGAAAAGAGGAAGACCATAACCTCATGATAAAATATATTACTATTTTGATCCTCAATCAGTAATGATGTAACAAATATCTTTAATACAAACCAGGGTATTTCAAAGCTTATCAATGAATGTCATTATAGATTAGATAATTCCTTATTGTTTTCTTTTTATTTAAGAACAAGTAATGAGTCAAAAATCTGAAGACAGTTGGTTAAAGTCCTGGAATCTATTCGGTTTTCATTTTGTTTTTGGCTATTTATACCATATTACATTGTCTGATAACAAAATTATTAAATGACAATGTTCATTTTTTACTGCATTCAAAGTTGATTTTAGATGTTAAATTCTTATAAATGATAAAAAAAGATTAAGTTCTCCTCACTACAAAATAGCTAGATTTTTATTCCTACCGAATTTGCTATTTAAAAATGTAATGATAGTTATAAAAACATATTTTTCCCTTTAATAAAGTTGTTGCATGACAAAGATGAACATAGGGGAATCAGTTGATTCATACTGTGTTAAGCTTTTGTTATGTCTGAAAGACTGTTCAGAGAGTATGAAGAACTATATGTAATTAGTGTCTTAAAGTAAATAGTCTACATTAAATTAGAGGTTCAAGATCAAAACCCATTCTCTTTTAGACTACGTTTCACTTGCAAATTAATCTTAACACGTTACTTTGTCCATTTTTATAATCACTAATCCTTAGTGTTTATTGAGTCCTATCCATCAACTATACAATAAGGTTTTTTAATCTTAGTTAGATAGTTAAAAGAAAAGCATTTCAATATAAGCGTTGTTAACTGATGCACTGAATAGCTTTGGTTTGAATCCCTTGGAGAATTTCACTTTCCAAAGTGTGGAGAGGGAGGACTGAAGTAGCGTCTTGCTGATTAATCTAAAAAAAATAACACGATGCTCAAATAGACAAATTCCTAACTATTTCCTGCTGCTACCAAAGACTATATCACCTAGTTATATTATGATGCACGTTGATTTCATAAATAATATACTGCTATTTCAAAATGAAGTTTAAAGTGAACATAGAAAAAAAGGAAACATTAGGGTAGTTTAATAAAACATTAGAAAGAGTTATATCTACTCCTAATAATGAATTCACTTTTTTCAATTTCTATCCAAAGTGACTAAGACTGAAGTAGCAACATATCACTAATTTGTTTATTCATACTAGCATATATATGTACATATATATGTACTAGTTCAAGTCCACTTACTAATATCGTTTGTAGACAAATAAAAAATAATATAACCAGTTGACCCTTTCAAAAGTTATTATGTTAGCCAACTGAATAAGCTGATTTATTGTTTTCAATTAATTACTCTCATCAAAAGTGAACTGACGGACTCAAGTAATTAAATGAGGATAACGAGTACATATGATTGGTAGAGACAAGGTAATGATCAACTAAAAATCACACAATAAACATAATTAAAGTCTATTAGCCAACAAATTTCATATAAATATTCAAATACACAGTGTTGATAAACAATTTTATAAAAAAAACATTATGAAGTTCCTAACATGCTTCCTAATGACAACGCTTTCATTAATGGTGAGAATTGATAACTGTAAGTAATGAAATAAAACTTTTTTTGATAAATTTATGATTACTATAATCAATTGAACCGTAATAAATAACTTAAGACGATAAATTATAAAGGCTGTTTTTTTCTTTTGGGTATTTATCACAGTAAATTTAGGTTATTTGATTAAGTGATACCTGTTACGTCCCGTAGTCCTGAAGAGAATCTTATGCTGCAACAAATCAACTATTCACTGCCTACTTGTTTCCGGTGTTTGTCTAATTAAATTCACCTCATCAAACAAATCACAAGTTAAGCAATCTTCACAAATATTGGAACATCTAGTCAATTTCAAGAAACCTCGCTTCACCAGAAGCCTCCTACAAAATTATACATACGGTCTGAAGAGTCAGTGCAATAGGAATGCAAATGAAAAAACTTATGTAAAGCAGAGGCTATTGCTATTCACCAGTTTAACCCTACTCTTTGCGTATAAAAACAGTACATTCTGTGCGTCATTCTTCTACGGTCCTAACCTCGCTTTCTATCTCCCATAATCTATCATTTTTATTCATATTTCATTATTTCTATCCCTTTCCAATTATTTTCACAACTAATAATTACCAACTATTACAACTTTTAATTATTCAGTTCTTAATAGCTATCACGTGGACAAGTAGTTTCACCTTACCACTTTTTCATTAGCTGAATATTATATAACATCCTGTCAATATCTGATTTTCAATTTTGTGACAACATACCACTTGAAGTTTTTAAATAATTAGGACCTTTATATCTTAACTATAAAAACAACTGTAGATTAGAAAAAAATTTTTAAAAAAATTCGAAAAATGATATTTGAACTGAAGATTTTGAATTTTAATTAATTTTATTATAAGAAGGGGTTTTGTGGAGATTTTAGTAATTTTATAGAGCTGAGGAGTCCCATAATAAGACGAAACGGCCATCCAGTGCTTCCAGGTTTTCCATGGTGATCTAGCTTCAACTGACTCATGATCTCAACTCTATATAATTTTATTATACTTTAATTTACATCAAGAAATATAAACTATTGGACTTCAACTAATAATTTATTATCATGGTTTCAACTATAAAATTACTAAAATCTCCACAAAAACCCATTCTGATAATAATTATATGCTTGCTAGTGACTGGCTTCAAGAGATATTTCCTGAAATTCTAGTGAGAATCAGTGACCAGTGGAGTTCAACCAGGTCTGTTGTGAGATATCAACTCACTGAAGGCAATGGTAGACGTTTGCTCAATTCCGTGGATTGGTTGATGTAACACCATTGGATGCCGGCTCAGTGGTCTAGAGGTTAAGCGTTCGCGCGCAAGACTGATAAGTTCTGGGTTCAAATCTCGCGAGGCGGCATCGCGGATGCGTACTGCTGAGGAGTCCCGCAATAGGATAAGACAACCATCCAGTGCTTCCAGGTTTTCCATGGTAGTCTAGCTTCAATTGAATCATGATTTCAACTATAAAACTAATAATTTATTGGTTTCATCCTAAATGATGTATATATGTTAGGATCTATTAAGTATATTTCGAAAATATATCAAATGTATTTTTTTTTATACCCTTTCCAAGTTCTCATCTTAATATCATTTTGAGAAAATCATTTATGTCATAAGCGTCATTAGGTTATACGATGTTACTTAAACTCCTGGAGTTAAGCAGAAACAATCGGACATAAAATCTGTACTTAGTAAGTGAGAATATTTTACCAGAACTCATATGATACTGTCTCATTGTGAAACCAAAGGTAGAATTCATTTAAAAATACTCATACTAATTATAAATGTCTTCTGGAACAAAAACTGAATTCATAAATAATACCATTTACTAAAATCTAACATTAGCTAAAGAATCACTGAAAATTAGAAAGCACTAAACAACTGTTTTGCACAAGTTTAGGACTCATCAACGGTCGTAACCGATGATTTCATTTAAAATCAAACTCGATATTAAGCTGGACTTTAGTATACTATATTTTCAAATTTAAGCATTTTATGACATTTTACTACACTCACTTAGGGATATTTTTGAATTATTGTCTTGCATTTAGATATCACAAATTATCATAATTCCCTAGAAAATCATTCAACGTAAAATTCACATTAAATTTTAGTTAGAATTTATTCAAACAACAACCTAAAAAACTAATGATATAAGAATTTATTCACCCTTTAATAGTGATCCCTAATTAAGGAAACATTGTTTAACAAGTATTCCTCAATGAAGTATCACAGTGATTTTGAGCAACAACTCAAAGTATTCATGATTTTTTAAAATACTTAGTTTGATCACTTCAGAAAATGAGATTTAAAACTTTTGAAAAAATAAACTGTATGAAATATCATATTATATGTGAAAATTATATTTGATATAATCTCAGTGGTTGAAATGTAGATAATTCCAACGTTTCGCCCATTTAACTTGTCTGAACTTCTTCAGGTTAATAATAAAATTCAAAAGAATTTCAGACAAGTTATTAAATAGGAATAATATATTCCTTGAAAAAGCTTGGACTAGATTGTCAGGCGAAACGTTGGATTTACTACAAATTCATTCACTGAGATTTTACAAATATATATTATTCCTATTTAATGTCTTACATCAACTTGGCATCCAAATACTGTGGAACTATTCGCTCTAATTTAGACGAAAGTTCTAATATTCAGACAAGTTAGTTGAACGAAACGTTGGAATTATTTAAATTTCAATTACTGAGATTATTTCAAATATAATTTCTCTCTCTTCTCTATATTCGGCGCCCAATTTTTGTCAAACTATTCGTTTTAATCTTAACAAATATTCATATAATTGTATGATATATCAGTGATGTCTATAATTTATATTTTACCTTGACGTAATAGGAATAATGTTTAGGATATTCATCCATATGCATCTCATTGTTATCATTTACTTAATGACGGTTTCTAATGTTTTCAAAATCATTAGTTTAATAGAAAATAATTTTTCCTGATTGGTTTCTTATTCATAAGCGGTAAGTTTTGTTTAAAAACCATGTTGACTTAATGTGTTTTTAAGTAGTAGTTAGTTACAGAGAAGTAGAGTACAGTTAAGTTTAATTGGTTACGGTGTAGAAAATAATATTTTTCCTTTTACTTGTCATGATCATCATTATAATTAACTTTTGTTCATCATTACAGCTTTGTCAGCTAGCTGTTTCACATGTAATCCATGTCCGTCACCATTTTATCCTGGATCTTATTTAATTAGAAATAAAACAGGCTGTAGATGGTGTGCTGTAAGTTTCATTTGTTTTGAATGTAAATTGAAATATCATGAGTTTTTCTTGTCTATTCATTTGATGAGAGAAATTGTTTTTACCGCATAGGAGTTCATTGAAAAAGAAATGAAAATATGTAGAGCATTTAAAAGTTTTAGTGATCATTACTGAGATCTTTTCTTCGAAATTGATGTTTAATTTGAAAGTTAGTTTCATTATGAACTAAGGTTTTGCATGTAAAAATGTATGGCAGTGACAGATTTTGCATGAGCACAATTATCATCATCATTGAAGTTATGATGATACCAAAGATTATTAATTCACTAAACCCTATCCCATAAATACTATTGACTTAGAGTAAAAGTCAGTCTAAGTGTCTACATTCATGGCTTATTATATTTACAGCAATTAATTAGATAGTCGATGGCTAATAAATATTTCTATTTGCCCCCCCCCCTTTTTCAAATTCTTAACATTAATATTGAATGTTATAAATACCATTAGGAAGATTTAAGGGAATACATTAAACTGAATAATACGTTTATATTCACTACATATGGAATTAACGTCTTCCTTATCAACTGGAACAGTGAGAAACCAAATCTTATCTAATGAAGACAAAAATGAAATATACAGACACATACATTTTTCGGGTACTTGACATATACTTTATAATCTTATAACATCAAATTTAACCATAAAAATTAAATAATCATTGCTCTAATTATAAATTCTACTGGTTCAAATTCCAAAATTTCTCCTGAACATTCTAAAGGTCAAAACTTCAATGTCTAAAACAATAATATGATTCAACTGATTCAAGTATCAACTGCTCCTCAATAATTATCCTTTGTAAAAGACAGTGAATTTCATATTAGTTGAAAAGTTAGTTTACGGAAAATTCTATAAAATTATTTTTTTTTAAATAAATAGTTTATTTTCATAATTCATGTGCACTGCTGAGGAGTCCCATAATAGGACGAAACGGCCGTTCAGTGCTTCCAGGTTTTCCATGGTGGTCTAGCTTCAACTGACTCATGATTTCAACTATGAAAATTTTCATAATTCTTTAATTATTTTACTTAGAAAAAAAAATTTTCTCTTTTTTCTTTATCTAACAGAAAGTTGAACCTACCGGTTATTCATATACTGTTAGAGATTGTGTTAATACATGTGAAGCTAATACTTGGTTCTATTTGTTCAATAAATATTCATATCAGTGCTGTACTAAAGATTACTGTAATAAGAGTCAAACAAATTACCCATCTCTACAAATGATAACAATATTGATATTTGCTATTTGTTTATATATTAATAAAATGAATTCAAAAATGTAAAAAAAGCCTAGGTAATTTGCACTTGAATTTTTTTCACTTTCAGAGAAAAGAAATGTTATTGAACACATTTATTAAATAATTATTTCATCGTTGTAATGATTAATAGTATTTGTCGTTCAGGATGATGTTTTTCGAAACTTTTGATTGAGACTATGAATCGATCGGTGCTAGAACACCATGGTAATTATCACTGATAATTACCATGTGCTCACTAGTGACTAGCTTCATGAAAGAACTCTCGAAGTTCTAGTGAAAATCTGTGACCAGTGGAGTCTAATCCGTGTCGAGGGAAGACAGATACCTACCTCAGACAATCGAAGATGGTCGCACAGTATTGTAGATTGGTTGAAGTTAGACATTAACACCGTTGGATGCCGGCTCAAGGGTCTAGTGGTTTGTAGTACCGTGCTTCGCTAATCATTAACCTTGATAACCGTTATAGATGCAATCTTAACGGTGCATAAAATCAGAAGGCAAAGAGAAGCGACAACTACAGTTTTATTAACTAATGACGCAGGCCAGAAAGTTATAAGCACATGAGTAAACATCAGCGAGCAAAACAAAAATGACATGCATTGGAGATGGCGGGTAAACCAACTCACTTTTATCAAGCGTTAATCAATATTTATAGTCAGACAAGAATAAATGACAACATGTGATAAATAGGATAAGAAGTGTACACACACCTACGCTCACATAAAAATGGTCAGGGTTAATAAGTGAATAATTAACAAGGTGAGAACATAACTCATGATGGATAGGTGAATTGAATTGTCCAGAAGTTAGAATAAGGCATATGGGTCTAACATAGCAACCGATACTACAGGTTAAGTGTTTACGCGCGAAACCGAAGGTCCTGGGTTCAGACCCCGCCTGTGAGATCGTGGGTGTGCACCGCTGAGGAGTTCCATATTAGGGCGAAACGGCCATCCAGTGCTCCCAGGTTTTCAATGATGGTTTGACATCGATCGATTTACGATCTCAATCAGAAACTTAACAATCTCCACAATCCCATACTTATAGTTTCCAAAGCACTTTATCTTCTGATTTGAATGGTTTGGTGTCTTGTTTTTTTGACAACCTCATAAGCACACATTTATAAAAACTGTCAGCCAGTAGAACTTTCTTTCACAAAATAATAATAATTTTGCAAAAACAAAATTCTAAAGCCTAACCTCTTTTCAAAGTGTATGCTAATGATATTGTTTAGGAAAACAATGAAAACTTCATGAATAAACTGTTCAAAATAGAGAACGTTGCAACATTAAAAATAATTTGTGATTTCTTAAAATTATATTTTTAGTAATACTTGTCTATTTGATTCATCATGTGTGTACTAGTAAGTGGAATTTGTTTTTGTAAATATATTTTTAGAATTAATGAAAGATTGTGTCATCAAAACTAAGTAATTCTATCCTTGGTAGATTTTGCTTCAGTTTTTAACGTCAACTAAATGAACCTAATTGTAAAATTGATTAGTCTGTTTAAGTATTCTTTGATTCAACAATATATATAAGTTTACAACAAAGATAAATGGTTTTGATTGTAAGAACACTGAATTTTATCGTGTTAGTACTATTTCTAAGTAAGATTCTTCGATACAATACGGCATGCACCAATCGAGTTACACTTGACGGAGAAGCTTTAGAGGATGTGAAAACTTTTACATATCTGAGCAGCATCATTGATGAACACAGTGGATCTGATGCAGATGTGAAGACGCGGATCGGCAAAACAAGATCTACGATAGAAAAACATCTGGAAGTCAACTCAACAACTGTTAACCAACACCCAAGCCAGAATTTTTAATACAAATGTCAAAACATTTCTACTATGTGGGGCGGAAACCTAGAGGACTACGAAAGCCATCATTCAGAAGATACAAGTGTTTATTGACATTTGTCTACGCAAAATATTACGGATCCGATGGCCAGACACTATGAGCAACAACCTACTGTGTGAGAGGACTAACCAGATTCCATCCAGCGGAGGAAGAAATCAGGAAGAAGCGCTGGAAGTGGATAGGACACACATTGAGGAAATCACCCAACTGCGCCACAAGGCATACCCTCACTTGGAATCCTGAAGGCCAAAAGAGGAGAGGAAGACCATACTACGCCGAGAAATGGAGACAGATATAAGAAGAGTGAACAAAAGTTGGATAGAACTAGAAAGGAAGGCTCTGGACAGAGTGGGTTAGAAAATACTGGTCGTTGGACTATGCTCCAATAGGAGTAACAGGCGTAAGTAAGTAAGTAAGTATTATTTCTTAAATGAAACAAGATAGTATCTGATGGTAGAAGTTAATTAAATGTTCAATTTTCATCTCGGTTTAAATTAATTTAATCGTTCTTGAAAATGTCAATATTGTTTTATTTTTATTACATATTGCGTAAGTTTTATTAATTTTTATCAAATTAATAATCCAGTAGAAGACAATTTAAAAAGTAAACTAACATACTGATCAAATTCATCACAGATTGTTGACTATCCGGAAAAAAAAGAAATCAAAGAAAAACAGTATGTTTTTTATATGTAGTTGAAATCATGAGTCAATTGAAGCTAGACCACTATGAAAAACCTGGAAGGTCGTTTCGTCCTGTTGTGAGACTCCTCAGTAGTACGCATCCACGATCCCGCCTCGCGAGATTCGAACAGTATGTTTTAGAAAACATGGAACATGTAATTTGTAAAAGTAACAAAAGATTAAATAAGTTTATTATTAAAAAGAAATATTAAGAATTAGCTCTTCTGAACCATTATTAATAATTTAAAGTTTGTTCATATAAAATACTTACCCAATTAATTAAACAGACTTGCGACCTTGTAATCTGCTTTACGGCCGAAATAAAATGCAAAAGATAAGATGCATTAGTATCATGTTTCTATCTGATCACTGTAAAATATCTTTGAATAAACTATCAGTCGATCTAGAGTGATGCTTAATGAACAGTTAATCAATACAATGAAAATCAGTATATAAGTAATACTATTTGCAGGTACTAATAGTATTTCTTTCCAAATAAATTAAAAACTGAATTTTAAGGTCTAAACAACATTATTTAATTTCTTATCTAATTGAGGTAAATGTTAAACAACTGAAAAAAACGGGAAATCACTTAAGGCTTACATCGATTACGGTACGATAGATGGGGGAGAGGAATGAGATTGAAATTAAAAGATTTAAAAAAATATTTTTGAAGGGAATCAGTTTGTACATTTCTATTCGTATTTATCAAGCGATCGGTTCGAGTTTTTTAATAGTATATTAATTATAAGCTTTGATTTAATTAATTAACATTCGCGACATCTCTTGCCGTTTGTAAATCATGGTTAATCAGCCATAAACCTTTTACTCAACCTGGTATCAAGAATGTCCTCGCTATATGTTTGTTGAGATTTATAAGTTGTGTAGGTTATCACCTTTTTTTTCTACAAAATTACGTGGGCTTTGGGAGCCTGAAGGATGCAAAGAACATATAAAACATATGGGACTTGGATAGTTTGTTTTATAATTAGTTGATTGGCGAAGCATGAACTTTACGTGTCCGATCGATTGTTGGCGTATACAGTATCAAGGTTAGGGAAGTAAGTTTTGTTCGTGTAGTTGAGAACGACTATAGAATGACAGAGTTTTGGCCATAAATAGGAACTGACAATCGTAACATAAACGATATAAGACCACAGAAAACAAGATATCTTAAAAAACGAAAGTAGCGAACTGGTCAATAGACGACTGGTCTAGTGGGCTTTATTACTCCTCTCAAGCACGGACTTTTAAACCAGTGATAACGTTAGCTCGAAAAATATTATCTATATAAAAGGATTTTGGTAGGTGAAAATAACTGATCAATACTGAATAATATGATATTCATTAATACACATGTTAATAACCATTAAATAAAGGTGGAATTCTACTAGATATTTTCTACAAATCTTTACAAATGAGTGGAATGAATTTCGCTAATGCACACCTTCGTTGAGACCAACTTTATTCATTTTTCAAATTATGTTTCTACCAAGTTGATGGATTATGTAACATATACTTGTGAATTCACAAAAAGTGAATAATCATAGGTAAAGTTGTTCATTAACAGACAGTGAAAGTAAGAGTGAATAAACAAGTAAATTCATGACATAACCATAAGACATTACTGAGTGAGGATGATTTCATTTTTGTGTTTTGTGGTTGCTACAAAATGGACATTAATATGAATTGTGATAATTTTATTTTGTATATCGACTTGGGCTAAGTAATCTATTTGTTACAACCATAGTTCATGATATAGATAATTCAGCTGTAGGTGTTTGAATCTTATCGTTGTTAATATGAATGATTGATATTGATCAGTCTCTTTTGCCATGTGTGCATCCTGAGTGTAATACCCCGATATTACCATCAAAAGGAATTTTGTGCATAGTAGGATTTTGTCTAGCAGTGAAATCCAGGATGTGCGTTTTGTCCTGTCTGAGACTCGTCAAACGGATCCTTTTGCTACTTGTTATTTAACTTTGTTTAAAAGGTTTATTTATTTGAAACGAATAGAACATATTGAAGAAGACAAGTTAAACCACGACGAATTAGAAAAGCTGTGAATAAAACCACCAAATAGCTCTATGTGATTAGAAACTGGAATGTTCATGTTAACAACAAATTTTACAACCAGAATATGGGATATGTACAACCGTAAGCCACCGTAGCAAGAAACCAAGAGGAGAGCTTACAAAAAAGTGAATGAAAATAAAATTATAGAAGGTAGTACTAATTAGAAAACAGCATACATCTGTCAAGTGTGAATAAAAGTGATAAGCGAAAACCAAATAAGAGCTATATGTCTAAAATAGACATAATCCAGAATGAATGAAGTTACTAGAAGCTGAAAACATAAGGAGATAATGAAAAATAAACCCGTACATAGAAGACCAAAGTGGAATATTGAATTGCTATAGCTTGTTACAATATTTAAATTATAGAAATGCAGAAATATTATTTAAGCTACTTACAAAGTTTAAGTACTATGACTCACACAAAAAAGTTTTGACGGAAACAAGTCTAGGGATTTGAATGGTCTAGAGAATGTGAAAGGAAGATAACAAGTAAAGTACTGAGGTTCAGAAAATAAGCAATATTGGTTAGTTAGTTATCACTAATGTAAGTGGTTAAAATATTTTCATAATCGTAAATTTATAAGTGAACAAGTGCCCTATCACCAGTAGAAGTCCGTTATACGGTAGTTAAAGCGACGAATAAATCAGTAAATAAACAAACAGACATATAAACAAATGAAGGACTACGAAAAACTCCGAGATATCATGATCGCCATAAACTTTGAACTACTTCTTTTTCAAATCATAGACCATGCTTAAATAACTTGAAATTAGTTTATTGATGAGAAGTAGACAAAATGATTTCATTTGTCTGGTAAGTAATTTAGATAAATAGGACGATATGTGTGTCCTAGATTCTATCGCTAACTACATCCCATCTGTTCTATGTGGCATTATGCTTGTTAGATATTTTTGTACAAAACAATTAGACACATGTCAGAGATATCTTCTCATTTTTATGGTAATTAACTAATAATTTATGCATATTGGTACTTTTCAACGAAGTAAAACAGCTTATTTTTTTATTTGAATATGGTATTTAAATATTACGTAGCAAAAAATGAATCCTTTCAAAAAAGAACTTGATTTAATTCAGTATGGAATTTTGAATAGATCAATAGGAAAGTAGCTCATACCACAGACGGTGAAATATCATTCTTTAAAGGTTATGAAAAGTAAAATAACCGCTGTAAATAATCTGAGTAACTAAAAATATTAAGCTTATTATGCAGGGATATAGCGCCAATGTAGTCAAACAATATCAACAAATCTCTTTTAAAACAATGTTTTCCATTTTCATAATTGTCCGGTTTTGACATACGAAAAGTCGTTAGTCATTCACAAGTATTGGTTGCTAAATGAAAATTTATAAAGAATCCCCAGAAAGAGAAAACCTTGGAAGATTTGCATGAGACGGACTTCATGATTTAAGAAAAGCAGAATGACATACAGTAACTAAAACTAACATTGTAGACAGTAAACAATGTGAGCATCGAGTGATTGATTGACTATAGTTACAACAAACGTTCTTAAATCCGCGTACAAAACTTATCATCATAATGTCCATATGATATTCAAACAGCTGTTAATAATTTTTAAAGCACAAATTGAGGGTGGCTCGAAGTGTAATCCAGGATGTGCGTTCTGCCCTATTCAGGGATATCTGGACACAGTAGCTAAGTGAAGGACGCATTGCCGTTTGGAGCGAACAGTTCCGGGCTCGAAGTCTGGAGTGAACATCGACCAGGATGCATGCACATTCAGCTGACGAGCCCCAAATATGACAAAACCCGTGTCCTGAAATGCACTATTAACCACCATCCATCTCTGTTTAAAATTCCTAGTGACTTAATAGCAATATTGAGGCAATCTGTATAGGATACAAGTTTCCTAAGCTAAGTGATGAAATATAGTCTTGAATACCAATGGAAAGGTTTAAACGATCAATATTCTTTTAATTGTTATGATTCCATAAGATATAAGAAATAAAATTTGAGCACAAAGTAACAACAAGTTTCTGTTGGTTGATTTTCTTTTCCCACAAACGAGTTACTAACTTCATGAAGTACCATCAACTCTCCATTGATTGGCTGAGGAAAGGTGAAACATTCTGTATGAAAAATTGATTTCGAAACAATTTCTTATGAACTTCTTCAAGATTAATATGTAAATCAAAGATACTTAAAATGTAAATGAAAAATATATTCACTAATTCACTATATCAGTTTTTGTTCACTTTGAGATTAGGGATAGTGTAAAAAAACATTGACTGATGATGTTTTTACACACTAAGTAAAAATAGTATCACACATATTGTCAGCCTGTGTTGAAAAGTTAATTCTTACAGAAATGAACAAGAAAAGCTTACGTATGAGCGATTATTGTCTTTCATAAGCTGATGGATTCATGTGACAGGTAATGGAATGCCTTTAGTGACAGTTTCGGTTTTTTTTTCAAGTCTCAGCTTATTAATGCAGGGATAATATACTGGTCTTTCTATTTTGTTCGGTTGGTTCTGATGATAATATTCCGACTACAGACGAAAAAATATTTCAATCAAACACACAATAGGTTTTTCCATATTACAAACAATCAACTTATGGAGTCTTCAGTGAATATTATTGTTACGGCCTCGCAAACCAATTGAAATAAAGAACTTTAATCAAAGCAAGTATATTTTCTCATGTTTTACCTCAAATATAATCGACAAAAAATTATCCTGTCATGTTTTCAATTGAGCGAGTTTGTAAATCTCTATTCAGACACCAAAAAACATTTTTCTAACCTCTGATTTCCAAAGTACAACGAAGAACCACAACTGCTCATTTTATGACCAATAAAATGATCATATTTCACTATTTGCAGGAAAAATGTATAGATTAAACAAAAATCTTTTTTAATTCAGTCGAGACATTGTACTTAGTTAACTTATTAAACCCATGGAATGTTTTAAGTCAGTTGAATAGATTCCACAGTGTTTGCCATGGTACCCAAAATAATTCATTCAAGTGTATATAGTTGTGATGATAATAAGTGTTGATATCTGGTTGTTCTACTAGCTTCATCACTCTCTAGGCTGTATTTTCATGGAATGAGTTTATGTATCGGTTATGATTAGATGTGTGACGTGAATATCGCCAACATCACTCTGAAAGAATAATGTTGAAAAAAACTCGAACTTTCTGGGTACAAAGATAATTCATGATGTAATGTCGAACGACTTACAGTAGTTTGGAGAACAGATTTGCATTGAGCCTGAACAATCGTGGAAAGACTGGGATGAGATCAAATCGTCATAAGTAACTTTTAGGACTGTAAAACTTATGAACCAGGACGTAAATCAAACGATCAAATAACACGTGTAACACTTCCATTAGCATATAACTTTAAGTTTTGATTGAATTATCTATAATTTTAGCTTTGCTTGTGATTACTGAAAAACCTATATTAACTGACAACCAAAAGGTATATCATGTTCTGTATTTAGCTTCTCAATGTGATACAAATATAACTTAGCCATAACATGTCTTGCCAGGAGACAAGTAGAAATGAGTTATACGAAACCATTGATCAACGAAGAATGATTTCCCCTGCGAATATCAACTGCTTACTTTGTAAGCTTGTATGCTTCCTGAGCCTTATAAGGAATAACAGCGCGTGTATAATGAATATGTTTGTAGCCGAATGTGTCAAACAAATTACCAATTATATTTCAAGTGGGTTAATCACCAAAGTACAACCTGTCGTTGTGGTGACAGACATTACAAAAAATGGGCTGATAAATGTCTGAAAACCAGAGTCCGGATTTTACTGAATACCACCATCACCATGGCGTGTGATTTACAAATTCTCCTAGTAACAATGTTAATTTTAGTCAATAGAAATCACTGTAAGTGTTAATTTATAAATGTTTTATTTCTTCAAATACGGTCTGGTCATTATTAATACACAATTATTTCGAGTAAAAGGAACAAGCATAGATCAGATTCCATGTGATTCAAACTATGAAAGACCTTGTTACCATAATTATCAAGTTATGTTATCTGTGATGAACACAGTTTAATCGTATTCATTGAGCTTGCTTTCAGAAATGGTCGTTATCTCACCTACCTTTATTGATGAGTATTGGGTAAATTGAGATTGTTAAACAGAGAGTATATTTGTCAATAAGAAATCAGTAATTGCTTTTTATTGGAAGGTTTTTGAACTTAACTGTGAAAATATTGACTTGTCTACGGATATTATTAAGTTTAAAGATAGTTAATATATTACAATCGAAGAATAAATGGCACTAGAATATAAACGAATATATTCAATAAAGGAGGTTTTTAGAGAAGTAAAGTATATCAGTCTTTCCAGATTACGGGGTGATTACCCACAAATAATTGGTATTTCTGAGAGAGAATAGTATGAAATTCTGTGGATCCCAATAACATAATGGTTTTAATATAGAATAGGTATTCTCCATACGACTACATTTGACATTATATGATTGTCAAATTTTAACTTTATGAATCTAGCTAAATCTGTTTATTCAGTTTGCATAATTGGTCAGACTGGTAAATATTATGCAGTCTAAATCCAAAAAAGATTACAAGCTACCAATGTTTTGTTTAGACGGTTTTGTGAAGATTAGTCTAGTTCGAAAGTTATAATCAATACGGATTGATCTAACTCCACCAGTTACGATTCCCTACTAAAATCTGACAAGCTTATCTCAACTGCAGTCGTTAGTGGTCACACGATTTAATTCTCGTTGGAAACTGTAGGAATTAGGTTCGATTTACGGAGAATAGAGTATAAATACTGCTGAGTAGTTACATATCAAAACAAAAACAGTTATCTATTACTTCCAAGTTTTTCATGACGTTACAAATAATATCATTCCATGATGGCTTAGTGTTAGTCGATGACTGAAATGATATTAGCTTATTCTTCGGACTACTGGAGTTCGGATGAATATGAAAAAGTCATTTATTCTCTAAAGAATAATTAGTGGGATATCACAAATATTTATTCAAAGTAAATAGCATATTTGGTTGATTTTAAGCGGTCACCGAGGTTAGCATGTAAGCACCTTCTACTTTGTACGAACAGTTTATGGTGATCTGATTGAACTTTTGAGCCACTTATTTAAACCTTCAGTTATTGGAATAGCTTTTCCTATTTTAGACTTGTTTTAATGACGTACTTATATATGTGAGTCGTACAATATACTAATGAATCTGTGCAGAAAGTCCACAACCTGTTATGGCATTAAGCGACATCAGATAAAAAGGAGTCAATATAGTGATAAAAATAGTTTCTCTCCTGTCTATTTTAGGGGAAACTGGAGGAAAATACATTACGATATATAAAACAAAAGTTTATATGGTGTGAAAATGGTTGACAACTATTGTGGTTGATGATGAATAGAAGAAAAACACTGCTGGAGTACATTTTTTGAGTAGTTACAAATAAAGTTTCTGTTGAACTAGAGTTTAAGGCACCATTGTATATTTTATGAAGGAAATTCATTACGTTAACCAAGCAGATGTAACTGCATTAAAACTGTCATTATTATTCACAATCTATTCATTAATTCATTTAACTATCAGGGGAAATAAAATGAAACCGAGATGAATCAACTGTGGTCTAAACAATAATGGAAAGATACAAACGATCAATATGTATGAAAACAAATGTCTGGTTTTGGATTTTATACCTTCTGGTACTTCATGGTGACATCTTAAATTTTATTTTCATAATATTTAATGATCATCATAGCTATTAACCTTCTGATAGAACTAATAATATTTACTAAATGATCTATGTTGAGGTGACAGCCTTAAATTATTTCTGCTTCTGGAGTTTAGGAAGTAGTTCGGGATTTTTACTTTGTGGGAATCTACTGATCTCATTTAATAGTATTTATTTTTAACAATCACAGGGATTGTGGTCTTAGCATCAAAGGAAGCTGAAAGTAACTTACTTACTTACTTTACTTACGCCGCCGACTAGCATTCTCCAACCCACTCTGTCCTGGGCCTTCCTTTTTAGTTGTATCCAACTTTTGTTCATTCTTCTCATGTCTGTTTCCATTTCTCGGCGTAATGTGTTCTTTGGTCTTCCTCTTCTCCTTTGACCTTCAGGATTCCATGCAGGGGCTTGTCTTGTAACGCAGTTGGGTGCTTTCCTCAAAGTGTGTCCTATCCACTTCCAGAGCTTTGTTCTGATTTATCCCTCCGCTGGAATCTGGTTTGTTGTCTCCAACAGTAACCTGTTGCTGATAGTGTCTTGCCATCCGATCCGAATTATCCCGCGTAGACAACTGTTAATAAACACTTGGATCTTCTGGATCATGGCTTTCGTAGTTCTCCAGGTTTCTGCCCCATACAGTAGAACTGTCTTCACATTTGTATTGAAAATTATGATCTTGGTGTTGGTTGACAATTGTTTCAAGTTCCAGATGTTCTTCACTTGTAAATATGCTGCTGTTGCTTTGCAAATCCGCGTCTTCACATCTGCATCAGATCCAACGTGTTCATCGATGATGCTTCCCATATATGTAAAGGTTTTCACATCCTCTAAAGCTTCTCCGTCAAGTGTAATTCGATTGGTGCATGTTATATTGTATCGGAGAGTCTTGCTTTTCCCTTTGTGTATATTGAGACCTACTGATGCTCAGGCTGGTGCTACACTGGTCGTCTTCTCCTGCATTTGTTGTTGCGTGTGTGATAGAAGAGCCAGATCATATACGAAGTCTAAATCGTCCAGCTGCATCCTACCTGTCCACTGTATCCCGTTCTTTCTTCCAGACGTTGACGTCTTCATGATCCAGTTGATGACCAGGAAAAAGAGAAGGGGTGAGAGTAAGCAACCTTGCCTGACACCGGTCTACACGTCGAATGAGTCGGTGAGTTGTCCTGCAAAGATGAAAGTAAACTATACGTTAAATGAAACTATTAAAATAAGCAATGTTTCAGTAACCTGAAAAGGTTGGAAATGAATAAAATCTACGTTTTGACTTAAGTATTTGACCCTTTAACATCTGTGTTTAAATTCATATCATAATACCTTTACGGTGAGTATTTTTATTTGTGAGGACAAAGGTAAGGTTATTGTTGCCTCTGGGTAGTAATGAGCTGTCTTCGTCCGATAAGTACCAGTTACAAATGAATTACATTTATACAAATCTCAAATGAAACAATCATGATCACATGCTAAAAATGACTCTAAAATTAACCATGCTGTTGTTAACTTGGACAGAAAAGTTTTCAATTTGTAAGCATAACAATTTTTTACATTAAATATCGAAATAGTAAAATACATTCTCTTTTTGATTCAAAATACCAGACAAGGAATTCAATTGTGTACTGTCTGAAGATTGACTAAATGAATGAACTCATTGTATAAAGTTTATTAACATCAGAGATGTTAACGTATTAAAGCTTAGATAGGTTGTAAATTGTGTTTAAATTGTTCTACACTCCTGAAAGCTGAAAAAAATTAGTTCCCACCAGCAGATGAATTGTCATAGACGTTTCCAATACCTGTTTTGTTAATGAGAATTGAATGATTTGTTGTTTCTAGTTATAATTATATTTTATCCAATATTCATTACTTGAATCTCAACTACCGTTAAATAGAAAGTGGCTAAACCATTCACTAACCGATTATTCAAAATCAGATTCTATTATTTCAGGTATTTGTGATTAGTAAAGGCTGTTACTATTCCTATGTAAGCCATATTTAACGAGAAATTATTTCAACAGAATGTGTAATTTAATTCTCAATCCTTCACCACTGTTTACCGTGTAACTCAACTCGCTCTTTTTCTATCTGTTAGCGTAATGAAACCCCATATAGAATGCTTTACGTTTTAATTCGTTGGACGAAAACGGAAAGTGATCATGAATAGAGAACTGTTTAAAATTTTCTGGTAAACGTCAACTGTTAAATAAGGTACATTCATGTTTCAAGCTGAGAGTGGATATATGTTTGATGTTTATATCAGCACTGAAGATTAAAAACATCCACGGTTCTGTTTGGATTTGTCAGTGGTTAATCATTGACACAAATATTTTCGACCTTGTGACGACATCTTGTAAAATAATAAAATTGCATAACCTATGTGACTGACAAAATCATGAGTACACGGGGAAGGAAATTGATTTCAATAAAATTCCCCATTACTATAAAGCTTAATTTGCAAATTCCACTTGTGATGTCGATCTTAATCAATATAGATTATGATAGGTGTCGATTAGTTGATATTTCATTTAATAAAACAAATCTGAACATTTTACGTGTTATCCTGTAATTAATATAATAATCCTCTAAAATTAGTCATGATTACGTATAGCAATTGTTATATCCCGTGGAGATTTATGAATGGTAACTTTGAGAACTATAGACCAATATGGTATGTATATTTCTTATTGTATGATTGTTCGGTATTTAAACTATTCATAATCTTGTCCCTCTTATTATAAGCTTTATTTTGACCTATAGACTAATATTAATAATGTTTCATATTGCAGAGGCTGTTATTGGTGTTCTGGACTAAACTGGCTGGGTCAGGCAGAAAGCAGGACTGATAAGTACTCAAGACTGCTCATATGGTTTTTGTGTATCATTGCTTTGATCGATAATTCACTACTCTCTGATAGGCAGTCTTATCACTCATATATATCAAACAGAGTACGCAAGCAATCTATATAACAGCAATGATCTACGTTTTCCGTAATTTTGGTTTGGTTTGGTTTGTATAACAACAACGAAATTTCTGGAAATTCGGCACATTCGTCAGTTAGAATTAGATATATATTCAAATGATATTTTCTAGTTTATTTGTGATAATCTGACTATTTTTGAATGCGACACTTTAATACGAATAAAATGTCTTAGTATAAATGTTTCATTAAACAAATTTTGTGACATTCAAAAGTTAATCACTCAATTATATAGTTAATAATCAAGGTACACAAAGTTCTTTACTGTCGTACTTTCATAAAAAGAAAATAGAGGAGTTTAAATTCACTTAATATTGTTTGTTTGAACCTTTGAATCTGGGATGTAGGTACATCAAGCTGACGAGTTCCGAATAGGACGAAACGCGCGTCCTGGATTCCACTGCTAGCCACTATCCATCTTTGCTTAGAGGAGTTTAAGATTCGATTTCTCACTAAAAATATTTCATGCAAAAAGATTGTAAATCATATTCATAACTTTCTAGAATCGAATTCAACTTCCAAATATACCTAACTAAGCTTTCAATGGATTTTCATAGTAACCTAAGGCTTTTTAAAATTGAAACATATTCATCAATGAGAAACAAATGATAACTCAGGGGAGACTTTAATTATTATAGGGATGCTGAATTTCAAGATGAATATTATCATGATTTAAGTGTAGATGGTATTGTGTTTAATTAAGGATGCCTTGACAGATACAGATCACCAGTAGATGAACTCTTTATTATTTCAGATATATTTAGAAGCAGTGTTATTTTAGTATCATAGTAGAAAGCTATAGTTAAACAGTATTGATTGAACCTGCTTTCACTTTAGTCACTTATGGGGTCTACAAGTTTAAAGAATACTAAGAAGTTTCTTTTATGGTGATAAGGGCAGTTTTTATTGTCAAAAGTTATCATATATTCCATATTTATCTTTGAAATGCTTTCATCAAAGCATACAATGTAGCTTGTGATGGATTAAAATTTCAACATGTATAAATCTATTGGATTATTACTATTGAAATAATTAATCAATAAACAAATCAGATTAAAACAGTGAGAAGCTTTATTGGCAAAAACTTACTGAAGCTAATGTACAAGAAAAGACTTCCGTTAGATAGGAAATTTACTTAATTATAATAGCCAACTCAAACTACATGGCCTAGAAACATCATATGATATGCCAGGCTTTTTATGATTTGTCTAACACTAAGTAAAATAAAAATCTTATTAGGTATAACTAATCCAATAGCTGAAGTGTTAAGATTTTCATCAGAAAATCGAGCTTTCTGGGGGAAGTACGAGATATATATAAAAGTGAAATTTGTTTGTAGCACACCAATATCGACTCTGCTGAATTTAGTATTAAACATTTCATGAATATAGTTTACATGTTCTTTTATAAAGAGGACTTAGAAATACAAATGAAGAAACAAAAAGATTCACTTTAAGATAGGATTTTATAACATAATTTTTTCATCAATGTTTGTTGGTTTGGTTACTTATTATGAACATTTCGTAAACAAGCTCTGTACATGAAAGGCACACATTATTACATATAGCTACTTTTGATGTCTAACGGTCATTCAATTCATTTTCATGTAGTGATTAGATGTTTTGCTCTGAAAACATCTGGTTGAAGTGTCTAATACAATGTCACACTTACATGTGTTATGTTGGCTTTTGGATAGATGAAGTAATTTATTCTTTTAGAGTCATTATCCGCATACATTTTAACCTCATCAATAATCTGTTTAATAAAAACTCGTCTGTTATTACAAATCTATGTACAGATGTTTCTTACCTACTCTGTCCATTAGGTCTTTGATATATCTTTATGGCTGATTATAAATAGTGGTTTACGCTTTATCAAACAGATTTGGGCATTTCTGTCACGCTGATTCACAAGTATTTTTCTTCATCTGTCGTATTTCGTCTGGAGTATCGAATGTCTGAGTATAAGAATGTCTAAACATCAAGTCTTTGTATATAGTGAAATTTATGCTATGTCTGACCAGATCTATTCAATTTCAAAATATATCGATTATTTACTTGCCCCTGTTACACCTCAAGGAGGAGAGTAGGCCACCCACCAGCATTCTCCACACAACACTGTCCTGGACAATCCTTCACAGTTATTTCCAGCGGTTATTCATTTCTCTGATGTCTGTGCTTCCCAATTCTCCGGTCTTCCCCTCTTCCGTTTCCCTTTACCATCCCAAGTTTACACTTGCCTCGTGATGCAGTTTGATGATTTCCTCAGCGTGTGTCCTATCCACTTCCAACATCTTTTCCTAATTTATTCCTCAGATGGGGTGTGGTTTGTTCTCTCTTACAGTAGGCCGTTGCCGATGTTATCCGGTCAACAGACATTGAGTATCTTACATATTTGTACATTTTTGATGATGGTTGTGGTTGTTCTCGAAGTTCCAGCTCCATACAGTAGGAGTGTCTTGACATTCGTATTAAAGATTGTGACATTGATATTGGTTGACAGTTGTTTTGAACTCCGCCTGTAAATCTTCTGGGGTTACAATCGGTCCCAAGTACACACTTAGGAGAAGGGTTGGTCATAGGGTCAGCATCTCAGTGTAATAGGCGGCCTGCTTGAACATTTGGGCTACCTGTTCTTGTCATCTATATATTTCAACAAGTCATGGGATTTTGTTTGTCTAAATACATAATTATGGCCATGAATTACATAGCCTATTCAGGTGCGTTTCTCAAAAGTGTACAGATTTTCGTTGTACAAGTTACAAAGACCCAATCAGAGATATCGGGGTTGCTGACAATGTGCAGCGAAAGGAATGCACATTATTCAAACGTCATTTGACCGGACTGCTAACCACTAACTGGCGATCACTCAATTTTTGTCGTCAGGATCGATCAAGAAATAAGAAACGGAAACTTGTTGAAATACATTGTGCTGAGAATTCTATATTGTATCAAAAATATAATATTTAATGAAGTTAATAATAATAATTATCTCCATCCCGTGAAAAATAACCATGTTTATAGAACTCTAATAGGGAAAGGAAGTGAGAGAGCAACATATTTTGAACCCTGTCATCAAACATCTATAGTCATTGACTTCGAACGACAAGCTGATCCGACCGAGGTAGTTCAGACCTTACAAAATATCTCTCTCCAGTAGTCAGTGATTTTATAAACCAATGGTTTCTCTCAGTTTGACCTAACCTAACTTTACTCCAACCTATTCCGACACCAACTAGTACTAGTCGAGGTAGGGATCGACTGAGTATACGCAACAAATGTCCCAGCCATCTCTGTCGACGAAAACTCACGGTGTCGTTAACTGATTTGACAACTTTGTCTAGTACCTTACACATAATTTTATGACTTCTCGTTTGCCTACTAAATTATACAGTAGCAATCTTACACAAACTGCAATAGTTTTCCCATAGTAACAAATGAATGTTATCTACTTGAAAAGGCGACCTTTATTCATCATAAAGTAAGATAGCACGAAATGAAGCATTGTATAGACATCCTTCAACAAACAGACAGATATCTTGTCAATACCATACGCAGTGCAGGCTGATATAAACTCTACCAAGTTTTCTGAATTTATTCCAAAATGTCTCCGGCTGCCAATCCATCAGAGCTGACAAGATTTTCAAATAAACTAAACCGTTGAACATCTATTAGGATAAATTATATGGATATTGTCTCTTCATGTATATCGTTTTTTTCCTTACTACACAAAACCATCTATGATATTATTATTCAAAAACTCAGCTGATTTGATATACTAAAATTAACATTTAACGGGGGTAAAAACTGGATTGTTTGTTCGCATTTATACTGAAGATTTGAAACTTATTATCTTCATAAAATCTTCATATAATGTCAGTTACCAGTGGACAAGATTTGCGAGCTTAATTGCCTGCAAACTTTATTACATAATGGAATACAGCGGTCAATCTAAATAGTAGTTTACTTTTCTTATTATCTAATGATTGGATATACTCGGATGTTCAGATTGTCTGTACGTATAAGTAGATGTTTTGAAATTTTCGTTCATCCAAATCGATCATTTCCAATTTTCTTCCCTTTTATCATTAAAAGTTGAAGTCAGAGATATCCCGATTCTGTTTTGACAATACGTACCTGATTGTAGATTTAACTATTAGTGAAAAAATTATGATGTTTTCGACTTTTTCTTTTATCACACTGACTAATGTAGTAAGAATTCACAAAATTGCGTAGCTTTTCAAATGCTACTTATGATTGTTTTGACATTCACTTGTCATTATATTGTTCAGAAAAAGTATATTTTTGATTGTGTGTGTATGCGTAGAGAAGGAATGTTACTCCATTCATCATTCTTTTTGGAGAAGTCACTGTGTATATGATATTTTTTTAAAATTTCTCGTGTTTTATTTATTCTAATCAACATAAACAGAAGAAATATTTAATCTTGTTCTACATAACGTTTGTGTTATGAGCAAAATATCTACTATTTAGGAATGTCAAGAAATAAACTTTGCTATAATAGGATAAAACGCATGCTCGGAGTCCCACTACAATTCAATATCCAACTCTACTTGAACATTCTTGTTAGTAATTGGAATATGGAGGTAATCCACTCAGTATGCACATATCCTAAAAAAACTGATCAATCGCAGTTTTTAATACTAACAACATGAAGATTCAAACACTTGAAACTGAATTGATGTGATCATTTATTTGTTGAAAAGTCAACCTATGAAATAAAGAGACAAAAGTATATTTAAAAATGAATTCGCTGATAAGAGAACTCTTCGGTGAACCAATCTCTCTTATTTAATGTCTTAATGGGTGTATTCTGTTTACTAAAAACATTCGTAGCCAGCTAATCTACAGTCATCAGACAGAGGTTGTAGATATTGTTGAATTTCATTGAAACCTTGGACTGTTCTAAGTTAGAAAACTATTGAAAACCTGGAAGCATTGGAAGAAAATTCTGGAAATCGAATCCACGACTTCTGGTCCCCTGCGAAAACGCTTAACCTATAAAACATATAAAGTGATGGTCAGGTGACAAAAAAATTTGAACTTGAACTGACTGAATGGGTAGGAATGAGAAGAACAGATCTTATGAATGATCCTGAGGAAATGGACTCAATACAAATGAGACAGAAAGACAGAATGCAATACAATCAAATACGGTAACATTATAAAGTTTTTATGAATTTATCAGACTCACCATCTGATAAGGGTTATTCACCATTTAGTCTCTTAAATACTATACATATAATCTGACGAGTGAGAGTCCTTTTGGTTAACCACATATCAGTATTATGTAAACATTATTTACTGGGAATGGAAACACTTGCATATTATTTATTGTCTGAACTCGTTTTTTGCTGGATCTTCGGAATGATAACTGGAATTAGGAACAAATAAATTATTAATACCAAGTTTAACCAGAATCGTCATAATCGCTGTTTCGGTATATAGTCAACTGATTTATTTGATGTGATTAATGAACAAGCTTTGTTTTATTCCAATCAGTACGTGTATCAAAGAATTGTGAAATTGATAAAAGTGATTTATTATTTATGATCATATTTATTCCCCATCCAGTTCTTCTCATTCAAGCCTAATTTTCAAGTAATTGGAAAAGGTGCTAAAATCATTTCATCAATTACTTCTATTATGAATGATGAATTGTAATGAATAATTTTTTACAATTGGCATTTAGGTTTACTCTTAATGATAAATGTCTCATTTTAGTGTAAAACATGTTTCTCTTCTCTCTAACAAGTGTTAAACTCATTCATTAACACATCTGGTTCTATTTCTGGGTATAACTCAAGTTTGTAGTTAACAGTGCATGAACAAGTAAAATCAAGTCTTGCAGGATGAACATAAAACTAATAAAATTGTATTAAGAAAAGTAAACAATCAAAAACAAATGTAAATGAGGGAATAATCAATTAAGGTTTTCTGGCAAACGTCAAAGTCTAGGTTAGTAATAATCATAGCTATAAATGAAACCGACAATTGATAGACAGTATATGTTTAATAAGTCTGCTGTATGCATTGATCACTTATATTTCTTATTGGTCAGTCATTAAAATATATTTTAGCACATTTTGTAAAACAGTGAAATTAAATAATTACAGAAATTGATATAATCTTAAACGTTTGGAGCTAGGATTTAGATTTCGATACACTTCGAGATGACTAAGATGTATCTTGTGCAAATTATACTGGTGACAATGTTGCTTTTGTTGAACACAGAATACAGTAAGTGTTTATTTGTTAATTTTACATTATACCAAATAGTTCATATGCAAGTGCTGTACCAAAAAGTAACATATACAGAGTTGTACTCTATTCAGTTGTTTTATTTAGACTATTCAACATCACTTTATGATAAATGTTAGATAGTATTATATACAATATACATAATCCCTCTAATAGAATTTGTTAAGATTGAGTACAGATTTGATTGTTACGTTAATTAGCTTCACTCCGACTTACAGTGTAAAATGTAACTGCTCAAAAGCAATATATTCGTCACTCTGAATCGTTAATCATTTTTTCTGTTGGAAATCTCTGAAATTACTTTTGATAGTACGATCGAACAGCGGACATCCAACTTAATGGAGGATAAAGTGAGAGGATATAAGTTCAAATTGCAGTACATATATGTTCAGTGAGCCAATTTTTCATCAAGACTAAGTATTTTATGATTTACCAGAGAATTATTTAGCTCAAATTAACTATTATTTTAATTTTAATACCGCTAGGTGAAATCCAGGGAAGTTGAAGATGGAATTAAAACAGTCCACAATCCTGTTGTTAATGGAATGAGATTGATTAGAAAAAACATAAAATGACAATTTCTCTATTTAAGTTTATTCTTCAATACTACCATAAATAATCGAAGATAATGCATCATCGCCTTCACTTGTAGTAACTTCCCACATATTCAGCTTAGTATTTTAAGATGAGTTAAGGTTAGTTTACTCGATCGGTTATAGTATTGCACTCAGACAAATGGATTTTAAATAGTGTGTTGTGACACAGGTTTTCGTCGATTGTACCCCATTAAATAATGTCATTCATATTGAGTTTCTAATTGATGTGATGTAATCGATAAACTGTTTGTCGTGCAGATTAACAGAGGAAAAGACTGAATCCAGTACACATTTGAACACTTACAGTTATAACTGGAAGTTACAACCTAATTTCTGGTAAGTATATAATTTGAATCAACTTGCGTAAAATAGTGAACGAGAACACAAGTGAAATACCAAATTACAGAACGTCTTAGTAAAATCTGAGAATCACACAGTAAATACTTCATTTGCAAAATGTCAATCAATCGTCTCAGACCTATCTGTTCCTTCATTTCCACACCAGTCACTCACAGTCCTCGCTTCTTTTTCTTCGATCTTCTTAAACCTCTGCCGCCAGGTATTTCGCTTTCGATTAATGATACATGCTACTTATATCTATCGACATCAGTAGCACACATCACAATAGGAATAGATGGAGACTATACTTTGCATTCGGACAGTTAATCATTTTGATTAAACAGCTAATGATTATAGTTACTATATCTATCTAATACCGTTTTCTTCACAAGCTATAATTCAATAGATTTTCGATATTATCTATATTGCTGGGATTGATGAGATTTCATGTCATATTTTTACTTGTTGTATTTGTCCTCATTATTAGTAATAATAGGAAAGAATTCGAATTCAGTTAGTCTTTTATATTTTCGAATTCAATTAAATTCCATATGGCTAAATTCAGTGTTGTAACTGTTGATGCTACACGTTTCTCATTTCGTCGCAGTTTTTTCGTTCGAAGATAATTGTTAAAATATTTTACTTTTTGACTGTTACATTGTTTGCAAAACAATCTTTAATTCGAAATCAACTTCGGTAACTTATATAGTTGAAATCATGAGTCAATTCAAGCTAGACCAACATGGAAAACCTGAAAGCACTGGACGGCTGTTTCGTCCTATTGTGGGACCGCTCAGCAGTGCGCATCCACGATTCTGCCTCGATAACTTAATTGTAGAAACTCCAAAATGGCACTAGTCTCAATTGTATTTAACCGAAAGAGCTTTTGATGTATTTATTTCATATATACAAGGAATGATTTCGGAATTCGGACTAAAAATCCAAGATTATCCACTAAAAGCATTTTTCAAGTGATATTTATTATATACTAAAATCATCTGGTTAAACTCTACCACCAAGAGGGTACTTCACATTTGTTTTTGTCAACAGTAAGAAGCGAATATGTTACTCAGTAAATTGTTATGTTGTTAGTGAATGCAGTCAAGTGAAATGATATTGTAAATCGTATACATGCGTCCAGTTATTGATTAATTTGTATCAATTACTACCTAGTTATTTTATAGTTAAGATCATGAGTCAATTGAGGCTAGACCACCATCGAAAACGTGGAAGCACCGGACGGCCGTTTCGCCCTATTATGGGACTCCTCAGCAGTGCGCATCCACGAACCCGCTCTCGCGAGATCCGAACCCAGGACCTACCAGTCTCGAGCCGGAGCCCTTAACCGATAGACCACTGAGCTGGCATCCAACGGTGTTAATGTCTAACCTCAACCAATCCACGAAATTGCGCAACCAACTTCCAATGTACTGAGGTAGATACCTGTCTCTACCTGACATGGATTAGCTCCACTGGCCACGACTTCTCACTAGAACTCCAGGAATTACCTCAAGGAGCCAGTCACTAGTGAGCATATGATCTACCTAGTTAAGCATATTCAATTTTGCCTATAGGCCAGATAAGTAAAGCATATACAACACTTTGCATTTTTGACAGTTTTTAAAAAAGTGGGAGTAGGGTTCGGTGGTTTCATTTGTTGTGTATTATTTCGTATTATCAATAATTGATGATCCGCATTCTTAATTTTCTTCTATATATCAAGCTGTATCAGTACTTGCTCACTTATACAGGGAGAAGTAACCAACTATGTCTTTAGTCATAATAAATTGGCATGCTAGGAGCAATGCCAGTATTTTAATGAAACAAGTCTGAAAAATACCTTATATTTAATCGCCAATAAACACATGTTTATTGAAATGAATACTTGACAATAAATTTTTCAGTTTAGTCCCTGTAATTACCATAAAACTGATGTCAACTGGAAAAATCACTCAGTCTTCTCTGGCTTCTAATCACAAACTTTTCATGAGAAACTACATTGAAATTATGAGAAATACGTACAAACTCATATTAATAAATAAGGATGATTTTATCAAATTTGATCCTGTGTTGAATAAAAACAGTTGCAGAAGTAGTATAAATACACAATATGTATACACAGTTCTACAAATACTTTTTTTCCTATTCATTTTCAATATCAGGTCTATCACTAAAGTGTTACACATGCGCTTTCTGTTCAGTACCATTTAATCCACACTCACTACTAGTTAATGAACAAGATGATTGTAGATGGTGTGCAGTAAGTTTAATGCATAAACAGTATTCAAGTAGTTTTTGTTATTATTCATTTACTTATTGGATTCGACTTAACGAATTTCCATTAATCAATGCTATATCAGTGCTACATCACATCATGTGTAGGATTATTAGCTAGAAAATTTGATTTATCCAAGGTACTGTTGTTAGATTCTGATTAATGATTAACATAAAAAAGTTGTGTGTTTGTATTTACAGTCACTTTTTAAGGAATATTATGACTAAAACTTCTTTAGTATAACGCCATCTTCATTTGTGTAATGTGTGTACATAAATGATAGTGATCAGTCCGCATTGGGGTTAGTTTTCTATTTGACTGATAGGAAAACTTGAATCTTTTTGGATAGCATTAGTCTCTTTGGTTGTTTTGTTCGTCTGATTTATTTTCATTGTATCCACTTTCTTTTTATTACAGAAAATTAATATAAAAGGTGTACCCTACCCATTTAGACTCTGTGCAGCTGATTGTGGATATGATTACTGGAAAAAAAATTTTAGTTCCTTTAGTTATGAATGTTGCCAAAAAGACTTATGTAATAAAAGCATACAAAGTCGGGTAACGCATCAATTTCTATTTATTATTGTCTTAATGTTTGTTTGCTTTATTATTCATAAGAAAAACTGAACAAAATATCCCAATTCACTTGTTACTAAGTATACATTTTGCTGTTTATTTGCACTTTAACATACTACTTATTATTCAAATGTATTTCATTTAACTTCATGTTATACTATAACCATCTTAAAAAAAAATTTTTTTTGATTTCGCAATTCACGAATTCATAGTATCATATGCATTACCCTTAGAGTTTAGTTGCTTAGTCAGCTTACTTTAGTTGAACATCGTTTTGCATTGCATAAAATTGATTAGTTTTTTTCTAGAATTTATAGTTACCAGTACGTAGTCATGTATTTATGCATTGAAATGCTTACAAATATTGAAAATATCCATTTGTTGTAAAACTATGTCTCGTAATAAAGAAATGACAACGCTTGATTGGAGCCAATTTCTTAGACATATATATATTCTACTAAAGACTTATATGCTCCATTTCAATCCTCACTGTTATGTATCATAGAAAATCGGCCAAAAACGATTGAAAAATGGCTTATTATTTTCTTAAAATTATAAAATGAAGCAGTACTTACATAATACCACATTCATCCAGTTTCAAACGATGTGAATAAAATTTGTTTGGTTTCCTTTGTACTATTTAAATTTGTACTAGTTTAATTTGGTTACTTACTTACTCTGAAGAAGTAGCTTACATTAAGTCACGAAATGTCAGAAATACAATTTTCTACCAATTGGAATATAACAAAAAGTAGATATATTTATTATTATACTTATATACTTGAAGCAAATAATATTCATAATCTGAAACTTTGAAATCACTACCGAGTTCTTTAACGACTACCGTTACAGATGTTCATTGAGTAACCATACAATAACCATACAATGAACACCAGTTCACAGGTACGATCACTTTGATAAAGGAAAGGAATGTAACATGTATAAAATAAGGGTTTGTTATTTGAAATACGTAATGTATAAATTGTTTTGGTTGAATATTTGTCAAGAAAATTGCAATAATGTGAAGTTGCAAACTTGAGCCTAAGGTATCTAGATTGCTATTGGTAAACGTTAGTTTTCTTCTTTTAAGGGATAACGTCGACAAAATTCTTTTTATTCATAATTCTACAATAACGTTTGCTGTTATCTGATTAGTTGTTATTGCTCATAGTTTGGTGACTTTGTTGTGTACTCCAACATCATTGTATGTTACTAAATAAACGAAATTGCTTCAATTCAATTTTTGCTTCCGTTTAAAATATAAAGCGTGTGGATTATCAACATTACAATCATAGAACCCGTTCGTATTAGAATATTCTCGATCGTCTGTGAATACGACATAGATAACACCAAACAAATCACACGGGATGGAGAAACTCTGCTGGAACAGGTGGAAAAACTACACATACCTAGTCAGCATCGTCGATGAACAAGAAGGATCCGATGCAGATGTAAAAGCAAGGATTGGCAAAGTACGAACAGCATTCCTACAATTGAAAGACATACGGAATTCAAAAAAACTGTCAACCAATATCAATGTCACAATCTTCAATACGAATGTCAAAACAATCCTACTGTATTGAGATGGAACTTCGAGAACCACCACAACCATCATCAAAAATGTACAAATATTTATAAACAATTGTCTGTGTAAGATACTCAATGTCCGTTGACTCGATAACATCAGCAACAGCCTACTGTGAGAGAGAACAAACCAGACTCCATCTAAAGAGTAAATTAGGAAAGGACGTTGGGAGTGGATAGGACATACATTGAGGAAATCATCAAACTGCATCACGAAGCAAGTGCTAACTTGGAATCATGATGGGAAACGGAAAAGAGGAAAACCAAAGAACATATTGCGTCGGGAATCGGAAGAACAGGCATCAAAGGAATGAATAGCTCTGATGGATTTGAGTGACTTGTCGGTTAATTGTCAATCACCGTTTAGTTATTAGGCAGTTAACAATTAAAAACTTGAAACATAACAATGGAAAAACAGTTCTTTTTATCAATAATGAAGCTTTTTATGCTTAAAATTGATTCAACAGTTGAGAAATTAAAAAATAACAGATCAGGAGTTTCGTTCACGTGAATGAATAACAATTATTTACTTGAGCCGGATTGTTACGGTAGATGGTGTTTGAAACGGCTCCAAAATGCTTCTCTATTACTTATGCGAACTCCAATTGTGAGATCGCTAAAATTTCTCGTTTGCATGACTCTATGCTATGCTTCATAGGCAGTTGTATGATCTCCAGTCATTTAAATATACAATGCTTCCAGGTTATAGGAACTTCGTTTGTCAAAGAAACGAAGACATATTTCAGCTTTATTTATTTAATAATATGAAATTATACTTAAAACTGCAACTGAATGTAACATTGAATACTGGGGCAAACAATATGAAGCGCTTTCATAATATTGTTACAAAAATAACCTCGTAATAAAAGTGTAAAGGTTGAGAAGACTGAGAAATTCTGTTCTATATACATAAATATACACATATATCCCGAAATTCATTAACATCCTCATATTTCATTCAGTTTGCTCTTACGAATAATATTCTAAAAGAAGAATACGTCTATTATCTGTCCCTATTTGAAACTAAGAAATCATATTTTTATATCTATCTATCTAACAAATCTTATATTTATAAGCAAAGAGGGATGGTGACTAGCAGTGGAATCCAGGACACGTGTTTCGTCCTATTTGGGATTCGTCAACTGGACATACCTGCGTCTCAGAGTTGATGTTCACTCTGGGACTCAAACCAAGTACCGTTCGCTTCAAACTCCATCGTATTATCCTCTTAGCTATTGATTCCTGATAGCCCTTTGCTTCTGCAATAGGGTGAGGTTTAAATTAACGTGGTATTGTTTACTTGAATCTTTACATTGATATTTAGGACTGCAATTGATCAGTTTCTTATTGGCACACGTGCATCCTGTGCATACTGCCTCAATACAGCCTTAATTTACAATACTAAATGAATCTTCTATTTCGTTTATTTCGTTCCACATTGTGTTAATATCAAGTAAATAATTTATGAATTAGAAATCCGACATAGTACACGTGGGAAAAATATACTGAATTAGTCTACATAGGTTGTGCTCTTCTCTGTTAAAGTTGATCGTTCACTAGCACCAGCATTGATGTATTTGATAACAGATTTGTCTAAAAACATGAAGATCATTCAGTAATGAAGTGAGATTTGTAGAACTGCATGACTATGTAGATGTAAATCTGAAAAAAGATTTGAGTCAATTTCACATTTCAATGTTAATTAATTGATTAATTAATACTTACAGTCTGTTAACCACTTGAAAGACATAAATCTATCTATTTAGAACAGGATCTATGAAAACTGTTACTGATGAACAAACTCCTCTTTATTCTTTGGATGATACGTTTTTTGTTTGGTAGTTAAGACAGAAATTTTCAATGTTATGGTGAACTTGGGAGTTATATGAAGCAGTTAAGATGATTAAAACTAAGATTACGACAAAATGTTACATAATTAACACTTTCAAAAATTATTATTCCGATATATTCAAATCGTGTTTATTGAATACAACAAAGATATAGTTTTTTTAAGGTTTCAGGAAATTAATACTGCTCTACTATTTAGGTAGATCAAAGCTACTTACCTTGGTTATCCGAATATCTGTGGCTTAAAATGCTTCACAGAGGAGAATTCTGTGGACGAGATACCTGTTAAAAGATAAATGTTGAAACGAATTATTTAAACACTAGGTGTTTCATTGGATCAAGTAGTTTGTACTCAGAGTTTATAGGAATATTTAGGTTTCCAAGCTATCACTGTTTACATTCACAAAAATCCAATGAGTTAACTAACTAGATAGTGGATTTGTTTTACCACATCAAACTTTCATAGTTGGATTAATGAGTCAATTGAAACTAGACCAACATGGAAAATCCTATTGTGGGACTCTCCAGCACTGACAGGTCCTGGGTTGGAATCTCGCGGGAGAGTGAATTAAACGACCTTCCAGTACTTCCAGGTTTTCCATGTTTGTCTAGCTTCAATTGACTCATGAATTCAACCATAAAATTACTAAAATCTCCATAAAACCCCTTCTGATATATCAAGGTTCTTGTATTTCTTCCAAATTTTTGAAGTAGAAAAAATTAGAAATATTCAAAATATCCGCAAATCACAATAAGGATTCTGCCATAACACAATGTTCAAAGTAGAGATTGAAATAAAATACAATACTCTGAATAAATGAAATACGTTGGAAACTGCAACCGCAGACAGAACCACAATTAATGATGCAAAAAAGAAATGATGAATACAACACCGCATGATACACAGAGAATAATGAATTTTCCCTTCGTATTTACTATGTGACCAGTAAATCAATTCACTAGTAGATTTACATGAATTACAAAAGTTGGAAAGACAAAATTAATCTGAATTATTCTTTTGCTTTGTTAGTCTTTAGTCTTATGTAAAAAGTCATAATAATATCTGATACCATGAAGATAACATTTGACGTATTACATTCCGAAATCCCATGACTTTGGTAGTTGGTAAATAATTGTTTACTCATAAAATAAATAAATCTGCAATAGGTTTATTAACATGACGTCAGTTGAATTAGTTTAACAAATATTATGATTAATATTACTACCGTTTGTTCATCTTTCACTTCTAATTAATAACTAATATGTGTGACTCGTTAAGCATAATCAAACGAGATTTATATTAAAATAAGTTTCTGTGTTAGCCGGAGCAAAGTTTTTAGTGACAGGGATTTGTTGCTCCGGTGAATGTTTTTGGTTATGTTGAATTTTCTGAGATAAATGGCTTATTTTTGAAGCTCTCATTTTCACTATGGACATCATCACAAACAGATGACAATAGATTTAAAATATGAAAATGTTTCACAAATCAGTATGTGCTTAGTTAAGTGAAATGTTATCAGGATATTCTTTCAAGTATTTAGTTACGCAGTCTTAATTTCATTTGAAGAGAATTCTACTATCCTCGATGTTTTGGGAATATTTTGATTATCTGAAACATCAACGTTTCGTTCTAATTAGCCTTTCATGCGGTTCTTTTTTATCACTGTTTCATTTACTGTGTTTGGACAAGCACCAATACTTCTTCAATGCTTGGTTTTTAAAATCCCAGTTATATATCAATTAGCTCAGAATGGGGAAGGTACTTTAGAATTCGCTAATAAAGAAGACGGCTCAAATCAACTCTCGCAATGCTCATTACTTTTCAGTTAATTAACTTTTAAGATTAGTTTATGTGCGACATTACTCATTGAAAACTACAGGTTGAAATTTATATTTCGAGAAAGTTGACTTGTGCTAGCAAAATGGACTGATAGAAATCTGATTGATCACTAACTGTTCCGCGCTTATTCACCATGCTACGTTGACGTGGTCGTCGGGCTTGCCTATCGTGATGAACCAATCGAGCTATGCTGGCTGGAACAATCGTTCCTCAAGGTCATACCATGCCAGACAGTTCGGTTGAAGAACGGTAAGACTAAAAGCAGCAAACCCAATGTCCGAAGGCGAAGTCGTACTGCTGACTGTAAAGAGGTGTGACAGCAGTAAGGTGTTTCCTTCAGACAACCAGATTAACAGCGATGCTGCCTTCCCACAAGGAAGGGTGAGATTAGAAAAGGTTGACTCTAAAAATAAGCACCTCTCCTTATCCGGCAGATATCCATCGTTGGTGGTGAGGTCCCAACAAGTACGGAGCTTACACGAAAATTGCTCACAAAAAGGTCATGTGTGACTGACTTCAAGCGGGTTTTGCTTGAGCACTGTTGTCACTCTCTCAGGTAACTAACACTAACCCTAATCCAATTTCTTTTTCAGATATCTTTAGAAGAACACTTCTATGGTACCGCTAACCGGGGAGTTATGACCGCTCTCATACCCATAACATCACTCAAGATCAATGTATTCATAGTCATTTTCCTTCTCCAATTCATGTTATTCCTGCTATCTCGACTATCAACTCTATACTTCCTTCTCAAGCGACACCATGAGCAACGATGATAGTGCACGAAATACTGTCCCAAGTCTACTGAAACCTCACGCCAAGCTACACACTGGAGCCATCAATGCACGTGCTCTGTGTCAAGTCGGTCAACAGGCCTCCTTGGCTAAGACCCTAGAATATCGTACCATTGATGTATGCTGTGTCTCCGAAACACGCATACAGGATCCTAGTGTAGTCATTCAAGAGACCTCACCTAGTCAAAACAGGGAGCCGACGAGAAACTGCCTCCGTGTATCTGGCGACCCGATGGATAGTTCTAGTGGGCTGGTGGGTGTAGGCATAGCACTAAGTACGAGGGCAGAACAAACACTATTAGAATGGATCTCTGTTAACTCGTCTATGTGATGTTCGGTTAAGCGGCTCCGTAAGAACTCGGAAGGATAGGGACACACGTCTTTGCCTTTTCGTCGTTTCTGCCTATGCTTCCACTGACTGCAGCCCAAATGAAATGAAAGATAGATTTAGCAGGAAGCCTTCTGGACTTCTTCAGGAAGGTGGACACTCGGACATAATAGTCGTAGCAGGTGACTCTAATTCACAAGTAGGTAGCTTAAACCAACCAGAAAGACATTGAGGTGGGTATCTTAGTATACCGGCTCATTAAACATTTAATAGTGACCGTCTGCTGCAACTGAGTTCAGATAATCGTTTGTTTTCAGCAAGCACTGATTTGAAGCACGAGGAGAGACATCGTCTAACATAGCAACCCTCTGCATCAAATAGACGTTGGACTCAAATAGACCATATTGCCATCAGAACCATATTGCTCAACAGAAAACTACGGCTCGTCCTGGAATACATGTTTAGACTCTGATCATGCTCTAACACGAGCATGCATTTGACTGCGCCTCATTGGGCGCAAAAAATCGAAACTAGGAAGGCCCATTAGAGATGAATCCAGCGATGAGAGACCACAACTTACATCCTGGCGAAAAGTCACATTTAGGCAATTTTGAAAATGAGGCTGACCTTGATGTCGCTTCGGAATATGTACGAATAGTTGTGGAAACAGCAGCGATATCTATTATTGATTTGAACTAATGGGTTACAAAACTCCGCCTGTAGTCCCTCTGGGGGCTTTGGAATCATGATTTTCAATGATTTCCAAACTAAATAATTGGAAACTGTACAAATGAGAATTATTTCAACACAAACCACCGAATAGTGGTGTTCGAAAATCAGTTATTTACAAATATTGAAATAACAATCTCAAAGTGCATGAAAATAACTCAGTCTTCTGAAGGTTACATAATTAAGTGACAACTGAAAGCGTTGTGTGCGATGGATTTTACCTATCTCTTGAGTACTTTTAGTTTTATATGAACGATATTGTTTGTTATTAATTGGCATACAATTATGGGTGATTACAATAAATTATCATACGAACAATAAATGAACAACGATAAGAAAAACAAGTATTTTTGGTGTTTATCTCGACTGAGTGGAATGACTAATGTTGCATTGTGATCAGTGTCACTATTTATCACTTTTCTCTCTAACTGAATTTTGAAAATTAACTCCAAGTCGTCAGTCTTAAAAACATAAATTTATGTATTTCGGTTCCTTGTTAGGTATTTTAGTTTAATAGTAAGAGTAGTTTGTGGTGGTTCAATTAATATACTGTAATTTGGATTAAATACAGTAGACTTTCAAAATTGATCAACTAAATCAGGATCACATTCAGTTAAGCGACTTACTGATCACAACAATGTTTCTGTCACATACGGTGGCACTATACTTGATATGTGGAGCTTTCATCAATAAGGAGCTTAAAGTTTGAACGATATATCGAGCTCTTCTGATGATGTTAGTGACTGATGAAACTCCATCTTTTTTATTTTGATTACAAGTTGGTAAGCTACGACTCATTGAATAATCCGACTTATTTGCAGCAGGTTTATTTTATTCACTTCATTTAATTTCTGTTTAGGCACTGAGTGAAGTACAATAAGTAATCACACTACTTCATATTTCAAAGTTTACTAACTTGACACTACCATTATGGAAATTCTATGTTGTTTATTGGTGGCTGACAATAAGTAGAAATTAAAATTTCCGAAGTTTCGCGACTTGATTTAAGTTCCTTCTTTGAAGTGGATAAATAAAACACTTTACTAAATGTTTAATGTCTTTGTGAATTATCAAGTCAAACCTTAGTAATGACACCTAAAAACTCATTGGTTTCCTCTTATATTACATGGAAGAAGAGGAAGACCAAAGAACACATTACGCCGAGAAATGGAGACAGATATGAGAAGAATGAACAAAACTTGGATAGAACTAGAAAGGAATGCCCAGGACAGAGTGGGTTGAAGGATGTTGGTCGGCGGCCTATGCTCCATTGGGAGTAACAGGCGTAAGTAAGTTCCTCTTATATTCAAAAATGTACTAATGTTCATCATCTATAGATTCTTAGTTTTCTAGTACATTAAATGACTCTTTATATTTTTAATTTTTTATATATCCTACCAAAAAGTAGTTGATATCCACAATGTTACATTTATTTGCAGTAAATTTATTTTGTTTAGTTTGAATCTCGGTGATTCCATCTACCCCACTTTTTGTAGATATTTTCATGCTCTTACTCTTTTGATGATATTTTGGCTGCTATAAAAACGTCATAGATAGGTGTACCATACATAAGAAGTGCATTTTTTTACATATACATATATATGCATGTAAAGTGTATTTGTGGATGGAAACTTACATGCCTATATGTCCTTATGGGATGTGTAAACTTGTCTATGATTAGATGTAACGCATACTAGCAACCTCGCCCATCTATGGCTATGTGTGTATCACTGGAATGCACATATCCCAGATATGTAAATTTAAACATATACATATAATGTATACTTGGGAGAGTGTTCCACGTTCTCCCCAGGCTCATTAATTAATAGCTCATCAGCGCTTTTGATTTGCGTATAAATTTCTGAATATTGTAGGTAAATAAGACTGTACTAGGGTAGACTAGAGAATTATTTGGTAAAGTAGACAATTCACACCATGCTACGCAAGTCAAATATAAATGGAAATTAATTCAGTTAATCAGATTTATTTCAGAAATATTCATCTCTTTTTTCCAGTCATTGCATGTAGATCAGTTTTGCATGCATTGCTGATGATGTAATATCAGACGTTAAACAGCCATTTGTTTTCATAATTTTGTGAGGAAATTCGTCGAGAACGTTTGTACACTTGTACACATGTAGTGGATTAGCTTTTAGATAACTCCTCAAGCTTCATATATCAATAGCCGTGATAACCATTAGTGAATAAATCCCAACGGTATATGAATTCAGAAGACCACACAAAGCCCCGACTACAGTTTATTATCGAATAGCAAAGATCAATAATTAATAAGGTTCAAGCACATATATGTGGGAAAGTGATGCCAAGTGGAGAATGTAGGTTAAAAAAATGAAAACCGAAGTGAGGCAGAGAAAGCTAGTGAGCTAACTCGTTTTGATAATGTGAGACTCAACATTTACAACCAGACAAAAAAGCTACAGACACGTAATGAATAAGATAAGGAATACACACATGCTAATGTAAAAGAAGTTTAGGTTATTAAGCAAATAACTGACAAGGTCAAAGTGTGACTCAAGAAGAATGAATAAACTAGTAGGCGCAGAAGTTAGAATAACCTGTGTGGGCTTGTCATGGTACTAGGCGCTACATACTAACCAGTTGAAAACATGAACTGTACTTATAATAAAAAATAATACTATCATCCAGTGTTGATTTTTGTCGGAAAACTGTTTGTTAAAAGCTATTCTAAGGTTATTCTCACTGTCAGTAAAAGTATGCAAACATGAAATTTATTCATGGTTAAACATCGCATTACTTTCCATAAATGTATTTCAAATACTACAAGTGAATGGTGTTAATAACATATACTTTTCAAGAATGAACGATCATGGAAAATCTTGGATTACATCAAGAAACTACTTATGCCTTTTATGTTCATTTGTAAATCAGTGACATAAAATTGTTACTGATCAGAGTATATTTTTCTTTGGCTAAATCGACTTACCGCTCACCAGCATTCTCCATACAACTCTGTCCTCAGCAATTCTTTACAGTTACTTCCAGTTACTATTTGTCCTTTTCATATCTGCTTCTATTTCCCTGCGTAATGTGTTCTTTGACCTTTCTCTTTTCCGTTTCCTTGCACGATTTCAAGTTAGCACTTGCTTCGTGATGCAGTTTGATGATTTCCTCAATGTATGTCCTATCCACTCCCAACGTCCTTTCCTAATTTACTCTTTAGATGGAGTCTGGTTTGTTCTCTCTCACAGTAGGCTGTTGCTGATGTTATCCAGTCAACGGATATTGAGTATCTTACACAGACAATTGTTTATGAATATTTGTACATTTTCGATGATGGTTGTGGTGGTTCTCGAAGTTCCATCTCAATACAGTAGGATTGTTTTGACATTCGTATTGAAGATTGTGACATTGATATTGGTTGACAGTTTTTTTGAATTCCGTATGTCTTTCAATTGTAGGAATGCTGTTCGTACTTTGCCAATCCTTGCTTTTACATCTGCATCGGATCCTTCTTGTTCATCGACGATGCTGACTAGGTATGTGTAGTTTTTCCACCTGTTCCAGCAGAGTTTTTCCATCAAGTGTGATTGGGTTAGTGTTCTTTGTGTTGTATTTGAGGATCTTGCTTTCCCCTTGTTTATGTTGAGGCCTACTGATGCAGAGGCTTCTGCTACACTGTTTGTCCTGGCCTGCATTTGTTGGTAAGCATCGAATAGAAGAACCAGGTGATTTGCAAGGTTAAAATCGTCTAGTTAATTCCTAGCTATCCACTGTATTCCGTGCTTTCGCTCAGATATCGAGGTTTTCATAACCTCATTGACCACCAAAAAAAAGTGTGAGAGTAAGCAGCCTTGTGTGACTCCCGTCCTCACTTGGAATGCATTTGTCAAATGTCCTCTATGCATGACTTTGGAGTGTACTCCGACAATGAGTTCCGTATGATATTGACGATCTTTTCAAGTACACTATAGTGTTGATGATGTGTCCTTCCATCCAGTCCATCTGCACGTATTCCTCCTCCCAAAACAAAATGTTAGCTACTCCAAATCTCTGTATGGCAAAACACTGGGAAAAAATAACCAATTTGGTAGCTTTTATAGACCTTTTTCAACTTATAAGTTAACATAATTGTTTGAATTACATTAACAATACATGTCTAGTGAGTATGTCTTAATACAAATGATAAACAATAAACTAATTTAGGGTTATATTTTTAATTGGCCAGTCGTTGAGATATATGTTGGGGTTTAATGATAAATTAAAGGTTCCATAAAGTTTTGTTTAAAATAGTCTTAGAGACTAGTGGGACGACATATATTTAAAAACTTCCATCGGATACTGCTTTCATTGCTACCACCATGAAGTATACTCCACAGATTCTCCTGGTGATCTTGTTGATTGTAGTTAACTTAGATTACAGTAAGATAACTTGTTAATATTTCATTTTATTATATGATGTATCTGTCCATTTAATTATGTTTAACTGACTCTAATATTTCAACAATTCATCAGGTTATTTTCACCCAAACACGGTCTAATGAAAAGTAGTGAACTTCAGTAGTACTGTAATAAATAATCTGAATATCCTGAGAGTTTTAACAAAAACTAAAATAAATACTAAGTAGCTAGTAGTCCTTGTCTGTCTAGTTGTTGGCGAAACGTCAAAGTTTAAAAACGTTGCAGTTTTCTTTGGCTCTAACACTTCAGAAGTTTGTTAAATAAACAGATATTCGAGTGGAACGACCTCTGGAAAAAAAACTTGAGCGTCATTCGTTGACAAACAAGGACAACCTAGGTTTACCGGTAATTATATTTCAAATTATTAAGTATATCTAAAGTTACTAAGACAGAAAGTGAAATGCTGATGGTATTGTTTGATTCCCTGTACTGTAAAAATTAGTTAAAATGAGTAACAAATTTTATTTGATTCAAATGAGTTTAGACTATGAGAACAAACAGATAGATAGAATGTTTGGGGATATCCATTCCTTTTGTAGATCTGTAACGTTCACTCTGAGTTTTCTATATAATATTACGGAAGACTTATTGTGAATATTTTGACCCATTATTATTCATTCGTAATAGGACAGGTAAATATTATTATTGCTATTTTGATATATATATATGACCAATATTTCCTGGGTTCGGATCTCGCGAGGCGGTATCGTGGATGCATACTGTCGAGGAGTCCAACAATAGGACGAAACGGCCGTTCAGTACTCCCACGTTTTCCATGATGGTCTAGCTTTAATTGGCTCATGATCTCAAGTATTAAAATTACTATAATATCCACAAAAACCCCTTCTGATATTAAGTAAAAATAACCTTGGTCATCAATTGTCTTATGGAACTTTTCCATATCTAACTCTAATTTAGATAAATGAATTTAGTGAGAATCAAAGAACTATTTATTTGTTAAGATCAGAAGAAAAAATAAGCCAAATAACATTCTTAAATTAAGACTATAAGACAAATCCCCTTTGAGTAACCCATAAAAATGTATTACAAAATAACTCCCTGATGGTCCCATTTTATTTTCTAGCCTCCTCACAGTTACTCCTTAAAGTTGACCTGTTGAATATTACGTTTCATGCTTCTTTATAGAATGGAAAACCAGTAGAATAATTAAATAGTACGAACTGAAGATCGTTCTTACTTCTTAAAGCATTCAAATCATGATATATATATAACTCGGTTATCAAAGGTAAATTAGTAGAAAACACTGGCAAAATGCTTTATAACCATTTACCTGGTGCCACTATGGCAAAGCGACTGATCATTGGTGGATCTAAATGGAATTCAGCTTAAAAATATAATTGTAATCCATATATATATATATATATATATATATATATATATATATATATATCTTGAATTAAATTTACTAAGATTCAGTCTTTAACACTAGGGGCTAAATATAAAGTAATTGAGATTTTAATTATTTGAGAAAAATGCTTATTTGATTTTAATGAGCACTTCCTACCAGTATCTAATATAAACCATAATTAAATTAACTTGGTTTAAATGAAATAATTGAAAATATGGAACACTAAATTAAATAAACACTTTAAGTAGTCTGTATACTAATTCCATACTGATAAATCTGCTGATCATCTCGTATTTCAAAATATCATCTTCACGCTTATATGTATGTCTAATGTAAGACATAAATATGTTTATAGTTAAATGGATATTTTGATCTGCTCAAGTGGATCGGGACTCATCATAGGCCATCAATTCCAGAAGAATTGAGATCATAGACAATCAATATATTACTTTTATTTCAAAGTTTCAATCACCAATAAATATCTGATCCACTCACATTCTGAATGGATGCTTACCAGTACAAACGGTAATAATTTCTACCAATTATCTTAATATCATGATTAGCATCGATTGTCAGGATAACCTGGATAGACGCACAATGTTGACATTGATGTTATTTTCATCTTTTTTGATTTCAGGTACGTCTTTAAGCTGCTACACTTGCGAAACTTGTCCAGCCATATTTAACGCTTCATCTCCACAAGTAGGCAACCAAAGTGGATGTGCATGGTGTGTCGTAAGTGAAGTGAACAATTCGTTTATTGGATTTAATTGAAAAAATACTGTTTTCTTTTCCAAAAATTGAACTAGCATCTCATTGCCAGTTAGTGTGATTGAAAACATGCATCAGATGTTTAGTAATGATTTCGCTTGATAATACCTCCATTGTGATAAGGTAACTATCCACCTGTTTCCTGAAGGTTGAGATTTGACCGTTCCACTAAGTTCTGAGAAGCAATAAAATCATGTGAATAAGCATTGTTGGTAGTTCCCAGTTATTTTAAGCTAATTTCATGTTACCATATTGTTAAGTTTCTACACATTATTAATAGTATTAACTATCAATGTTGTTGTCGTTAGGTTTGAAGAAACCTGCATGTTTATTGTATAAAAGAACTCAGTGAAAGAAATAATTTAACAACTGTATTGATAAGAGCAATTATGAATTTGATTCATGTATGTAAACCGCAATAAATCAGCATTATGTGAAATCAGATATGTCAGTACTGTTGGTCATAACTAAACTGTGACACAGGTATACGTGGTTCTTCTATCACTCGTGTTGAATTTTTTCATCGATAAGATCTGATAATGCATTGGTGTTAAGAAATTGGTAAATAACAACGGATTTAGGATAATGACAAAATGCTGTTTTATGAATAAACTCACTACAATAAAGGAGTCTAGCCTTTGTCTTCAATACCTCTCATTAAATTTTTAGCAAAATATTTAGTTGAAATATTTATGAATTAAAACTCAGTTGTTTCAGTTAAATTTGTACTCATCAGGAAACCTGAGATCGGTGGTTTGGATGTTATATCGAGTTACAGGTGTTAACTGATAAAGCATCCCGAACTTTTGAGGGGTATTATAGTAATTTAAAAACTGCATTAGTACATATTATCGCTCTAGATGTCAGTGAACAAACTAGATATGATGTATACTGACATCTTTTATTTGTTCATATATTATTTATGTGTTATGGTTAGTTACTGAATTCTAGTAATACTATATGTTTAATATGTTGCATGAAAGTATTCATCATTATGTTTTCTTTTAAAGAAAATTTTTTTCGTATAAAATTGATTGAAGTTTCTTTACAGAATATCCAGAAGGAAGGTAGGTGTACGAGATTAGAAATAGGATATATGGAAATAAGGTTCTTTACTGTGAAAAGAATTCGCAATTAAAAAAAGATAAGTAGGTGTTTATCTGACTGTATTGACATAAATGTCTTGGAATTGCACAGAATAATGTAGGCGAATCTTGACAATACATTTAAGAATTTTTCCAATAAAAGGTTTTATGATTGAAATATAACGACAAAATGTACAATATCTTTGTATTACTAGTAAATACACCAAATAGTTTATCAATTCTGCATAATGTCTAAATGAAATTCTGAAATAAAAGAATAATAGAGATCATATTAGACTAACTAATAATAGAACACAATTGACGAGTCCCAAATAGGACGAAACTCGCGTCCTAGATTCCACTGCTAGCCACTATCCATCTTTGCTTAAAACACAATTATGTCGTAGTACTATATGTTTGAAAGAAGAATAAACTTCCAACTATTTTTATTGACTGATTTTTCTTGTTGTTGTCTATTATAGAAGATTATAGTTAAATATCGTCGTACTCCAATAAGAAAATGTTCAGATAGATGCGATTATTACTATTTTTGGAAATCATACTCCAAGTTTTCTTATTATTGTTGTAATACTGACTATTGTAATAAAAGTATACAGAATAGTGCAATTCATCATATACTAATTATGATTATCATAACTCTAGTTTGTTTCTATATTAGTAGAAAATAAATTCCCTTTAAAAAAAGACGAACATTACAATTTGCTCAAATCAAATTCATCCAGAACTTCATCTTGATTTTATATTTGTGTTCAAAAAATGATTATATATCTTTTAACTTAGTTATTTTAGTGTATTCAAACCTCTTTTGTATTGATGATAAATATTTTAGAAATAGAAAACATTCATTGCTTATCTTTAGATTTTTTCATTAAACAACTAAGTAACTAATTCGAGATACCATATAGTACACACTAAAGATATGAGTGTTAAATTGGCTGATATAGCTTTACTTACTTACGCCTGTTACTCGCAATGGAGCATAGGCCGCCGACCAGCATTCTCCAATCCACCTTGTCCTGGGCCTTCCTTTCTAGTTCTATCCAACTTTGTTCATTCTTCTCATATCTATAGCTGTTTCTCAGCGTAATGTGTTCTTCGGTCTTCCTCTTCTCCTTTGGCATTCAGAATTCCATGTAGGGGCTTGTCTTTTGACGCAGTTAGGTGATTTCCCCAATGTGTGTCCTTTCCATTTCCAGCGCTTCTTCCTGATTTCTTCCTCCACTGAAATCTGGTTTCTTCTCTCACACAGTAGGTTGTTAGTCATAGTGTCTTGCTGACGGATCCGAGGTATCTTGCGTAGACAATTGTTAATAAACACCTGTATCTTCTGGATCATGGCTTTCTTAGTTGTCCAGGTTTCCGCCCCATATAATAGAACTGTCTTGACATGTGTATTGGACATTCTGACTTCGGTGATGACTGACAAATGCTTTGAGTTGCAGTGTTTTTCAGTGATAAATATGCTGCTCTTGCTTCGCCTATCCTCGTCCTCACATCTGCATCAGATCCACCGTGTTCATCGATGATGCTGCCCAGATATGTAATGGTTTTCACATCCTTCAAGACTTATCCGTCAAGTGTGATTCGATTGGTGCATGCTGTATTGTATCGGAGAGTCTTGCTTTTTCCTTTGTGTATATTAAGATCTACTGCTGCTGAGGCTGCTGATACACTGGTTGTCTTCTCCTGCTTTACTGTTTAGATCGATTATTCACTAGTATTATCATGTAAGTACTGACCTAATTTTAACAATCAAGTTTCAGTGTGACTTGAAATCGTGTACACTATATTGTATTGTTAGGTGGTTGGAAGTAGTCATCAAGAGATCAATATTTCCTGACTTATCGACAATAGATTAATCTGAAAACGTTAAGCTTATTAAGCAATGAATTGAATACTGTAAATCTATATAAATTTGCACTTAAAAAGTGAGTATGTTTAGGGTTCATTTTAGACATTAACATCAACTGATTAAATAATACCTTCAATCTATTAACGATTTGATCTGTTACATTTTTTCTATGTGTAGTGTTAAGTGCTTATGAATGGATTTGAAAAACAATAGATTATCAAATGATTCAGTGATTCAAATATAACTTATTGTCTAGATTTAAATGTTTTCTGTGTACCTCGGACGTTACACGACTGATAATTTCTGTAAATTGCTGTATGAGAAATACGTCTTGAGAAATATTGGAGTAGTAAACAATAGACCTATCTGAACTAGATTCCCATGATACTTCTATCGATAAAACAGTTCATTAACATAAGACACTAAATATCGATACTGAGTCCTAGATAAACCTTGAGATTTATAAGTACCAAACTATTGATATAGCCTCCAGATTCTTGCTTCTACTATTTTTCCTCGAATATGTTTGGAAGTAATACTATCAAATATTATAAACAAATGAAGACACTTTTAGTCTTTGATTTTTTGTATGTGCTAGTTATAAATAATTCACCATTTCTCGTTGCATTAAAAGTATGATTAACAAATGTTCTTAAGGTTTACTGTTATACTAAGTCATGGAAATCATGAATTTTATTTAAAGTTTTGACGCACACATATCATTAAATCTGAAAACAAAGTTAAATTGCATTTGATAATGCCGTATATACTGATAAGCAACCTCAAGTTACTCCTTGGCATTAGGCTTATTACATAACAATAAAACCAATGCAAATCTATTTCAAATTGGAAGAATTTCTCAGATATATTTCCAAACGATTCATTTAGTTAGAATGTTAAGTGTTTCACTTGCTCATTAAATTTACTAACTATTCTTCGAAGAAAATATCTAGCCGATAAATCTTCTGACCAAACTCTTGAATCGGTTTCTTATGATATTCCCATAACCCTAAGCTGAATCCACACGACAACTTGAACACGAGAGAGAAGAAGCGAAATGTGAAAAGACTGCCTTACTCCGAAGTTAGTTTATGTACAGAAAATCGAGGGTATTCATAACATTTTGGATGGCCTTGGGCATCCGGAAAGTTCTGGAGCTGACTTGATAAAATGTTTTCCAGTGTTTTAAGGGCTCCTCTGAGTTTTTTCCAGGAATACTCTGAGTTCTCTCAACATTAACTTTACCCTATATTTAGCAATTATATAGTTGAATATTAGCATTCATATAGAGCGGAAATTATTTAGATCAATCAAATAATTTTTTACGTTTGATTCATAAATGTAAAAAATTTAATAGGAAGCACGTCAAGACTATGATACATTAACCGAATACTTTAGCTGACGTTCCCGTTTTGTGTGACTTTCGGATTATTTTTCAAGAGCTTTCTAAGTAATTTTAATGCATTGGGTTGGTCATACCATTTAAACTGTTCAAAATACCCACTTCATATTGAAAAGAAACTTTCTCATAATTGTTTGAAATTTCCCATTTTATTTAAAACAAAAGTATATGACCTTTACTTTAATTGTTAAAAATTTCTTATTCTATTACAAAAGGTATATGAACTAGATATTAATTGTTTAGACAATTCCAATTCTGTTAAAACAAAAGTTTATTTCTATAAAGAAAATATTACACTTAGATCGTTAAACAGAATCAGGATAAATACTTTTCAGAAATATGTTGTATATGAAAGTTGTTTTAAACAGTTTTTATGACTAGAAGTAACATTACAACTATGGTGAACTGAAAGGAATTACACAAAAGAAGAAAAAAAGCTTGTCAAAAAGCATGTGTGAGAAAATAGTCAATAAACTATATGGGAGCAATGAAACGGTGAATTACTTATGAGTAGTATTTATATGGGTGTTCGAATCAATTCATAATTAATCCACAAATTTAATGTAAAAAGACAGAATGTCCAAAACTGTTGACATATTTTGAAATTGTAGCAATGACCAGATCGGATAAATGTTTGTAGCAGCAACTATCAATGTATATGAACAAGTTCATTGGAGACGTGGTATTGTGATCCATCAACGTTGATGATCTATGTCGAATGACTGGAGGCCTTTTCGAGTTAGACAGGAACAGTGTAACGAACAAGCTAACTTCGAAGTCACACCTCGCGGTCAGCATCTAATGTGTATTACCCCATTCGACGTATTAAGGTACCGTGTCTGCTTTGAAGACTGTATAACCCAAAGAGCGTGATTACGTAAATATATTAGTAAGAATGAGTACAGAAATTTTATTGAGACCACCACCACATGAGCCAGTCCATGAAGTATGATTAACTGATGCGCGTTTTGTTGTCCTTGACTTTAACAGGAATCGATGATCTGTTCGATATTCAGTGACGCAACTCCCGGATGATTTGGCTAGGGCTCGGTGACATTTCATCGCCCCTACAGTATGTTACTGACTTTGATAAAGAGAAATTGGTTTAGCTAATAGCATATGTTTTTGTATCCCATATTTTACGGTTAAGATTTAATGCAATACCTTTCAACATCGTGTGATTTGAACAGTTCGTAAATATTTCTTTACACTCTAAATATAACTTTTTAATAGATTTCTAAATTGATATCATGAACAGATCAATGTTAGATCATAATTAAAAACCTGGAAGCACTGGACAAACTTTTCGTTTTGGTATAGGACTCCTTAGCGGTGAGCATCCACGCCCTCGCACGTGGGGCTGAAACCTAGGATCTTCGATCTCGAGCGCGAACGCTTAACCGGAGTGCGGGGTGCGTACTGCTGACGATTCCCATACTGTGACGAAACAACCACTCAGTGCTTCCAGGTTTTCGATGGTGGTATAACGTTCATCCATTCATGATGCCATTCTAAACTCAGCAATCTTGACAAACCTATACAGATTTCTAAATACAATCTCAGCCTGATATGATTTCTTTTGAATACTATTTATTGTACATTACTGGTCCAGATTTCTCGTACAGAAAGTTAACTGGTATCGATGAAATAAATTGATCAGAGGTACAATTTTTCATTATCTACTTGTTCTGATCAAATAATCATACTAGATATAACACTAAGTTATTAGGTTTTTATATTACCTTATAAATGATGCCGGTTACAGCAATTCGTCTAAAAATCAGTAATTTATAATCGTTGTAATAACAATTCCACGGAATACGAAAACATTTCACATTGGTCAGATAGTTATAAGATCTATATAAAGTCTGGAAAGTGACTTGTCAACATTTTACAACAATTTCTAGAGGATTTTCCGCGCTGTCACACCATATATTCTGGTTGCAGTGAGTATACAATATAGACAATAACTACATGAAATTGACATGTAAATAAAAAATGAGTAACAATAAGAAACACGCATATTTTCGATGTTTTTCTCTAATGAGAAGATTTATAAATATAACTATGACGCTAATATAACTACTCATTATGTTTCTCTGACACTTACTCAAATGACTTACATCAGAAATCAACTCAAATTAGTCAATTTTCAAAATGCTGGTTAATGTGTTTTGTTGGGTGTCTGACTGTTCCAACTGAATATTGAAAGCTTTTCCAAGTTTGTTACCTAGTGGAGTGAGATTTAAATAAACATGTAGCGTTGAGTTCTGTTGGTATTCCTTTATCAATGAAATTAGGAGGGTAGGAGTCCTGTCAAATAACAATACGGCCGGTTCGCAGAATCGAAATAGATTCATATATGTGAAGTAAACTCTTCCAAGTGACCATGATATTTCTAAGGATGCGATATTCAGAGCTCTAAATGCCTTTTATACATATATTTCAACAGAACATGAAAATCGTGTTAATGGTCTGAATATCTGTCGGAAATAAACAACGTTGAAATGGTGTATGAAATGAAGGATCACTATGTAGATTTTATGTTGCTTTCTCAAAGTAGTGAAGTATGATAGTTTTTATTTGCAGTATCATGTTTGCTAAGCGTAGTTGATGTTTCTTTGAAAACACCTGTGATTGTGTTGAATCCTATTGACATGATTGTAAGAGCTAAATATAAGATAACTTAGAAGATTTACTTTTAACATATAACACTCAGAGAAGGTCAGAAATGATGAACACGGGTACACTAAATGTGTATGATATGACTCGGCCACGCAGGTATGCTCACTTCATGTAACCTCTTGCTTTTTATATCGTGTAGTATCAGTTTATATGTTAAGCCCACATACTTCATTCTAGCTTCTGGCCAAGCTAATTCACCTATATATTATGAGTCATATTTTGATCTTGTTAATTATTCGCTTATTAACCTTGACTACCTTTTTATATGAGCGTATATGTGTACCCTTCGTATCCTATTCATCATATGTCTGTCATTCGTTTTTGTCTGATTATAAATATTGAGTAATGCTTGCTCATAGCGAGTTGGCTTCCCAGCCATCTCCACTGTGCATCATCTTTGCTTCGCTCGCTTATACTTGCTCATGTGCCCACAGCTTTCTGGTCTGCATCATTCATCAATAAAAATGTAGTTGCCGCTTCCTTTTGCCTTCTGATTTTATACACCGTTAAGATTTGTATAATAACGGTTATCGAAGTGAACTATTATTGAAGCACGGCACTACAATCGAATATATTATCCTTTTCTCAGTCCAAATGTATTATTCAGAAGACCCTAGCAGCAACCACTCACTGTGACAACAGATTGACTCAGTATGGATAATGATATGACCTGATATATTAGGTAGTCACATAATGGCAAAAATGTTGGATGAGGCCTGCTACTCTAGTAGCACAGATAAGTGTACTATTGTAGAAAACTAAGAACTTAAGAAGAGAAGACCAATTTATAGTGCTTCCATAGAATATGAAAACCATACATTAAATACGTCATTTGCACATCTTCGAGCAGCTGTCTCTTACAATTTTCACTGTTCCTCCATTCCTGTTGTTATTTTGATTGCTGTCAGTTTTCTTCTCTATTCTCTTTATTTCAATCTTTCTAATCTTATACTAGCATGCAGTCTACTTCCAAATGGAGCTACATACTACTTATATCTATCAACATAAATAGCATACTCCACACTATCACCAGTATAGACCTTAATCCTGGACATCTGTCATGTAATTAATGTTATGCTTGTAAGATCCAAACTAAGGTTTGAACTGAAGAATAACTGTCTAGGTAGTTTAGACGCGCGCTATTGCCCAGTTGAAATCGGAACTAGGTGATTAGGTAAATAACGGATCTAAGCAAATATTACCACTCAGTTAATCAACCAATAATTGTTCACTCAATAATCGATCAATAGCAACAAATAAATGTTAATCTATCCTTTCTGGATAGATCAGATTCGTTTGAAAGATATTATTTAGTTGCTTTATAACACAGATTGTTTCCAACTCTGAAAAAGTGCTTCAATTCACAATCAAAAAGGCACAATCTTTGTCATTGCAAGTAGCACAATCATAGGGAGAACAAATCAATATGGTTGCCGCCAAGACTAAGTATCTACTAAAACAACATAAATGCAGTTCAGGAAGAAACATAGAAACTGCGCGAAGGAGTAAGAAAAAATAAACTATAATAAAATAAAAATATTACCATCTCAAATGGCATCAAAAGGACCAACAAAATGTACAACTGAAGGAATCAATAACAACAAGTTGCAAATGTATGCATGGAGGGATTTTCACACACAAAACCTTCAAAATGGATCTTACAATGCTGCTTGGAGAAGTATATTTTTCGACCTTTGACAACTATGTAAAACACCAATATTTATCAACGTTATTTGATATATCCCTTCTTCAGTATGTTAAGTCAAGTAGCTAAAATAAAACTGTGTAATCCCTAATGTAAATTTAAAATCACTAGGTGTAAACAAATAGTCAGCAACCAAAAAATACTTTATAGTAGAACACTCTATGAATTTGAATAACCAGTTAAGCTCTACACATAAAGGTTAATTTCTAAGTTAGTAACTTATTACTAATGTTTAAATAACATTACCAATACATGTCTACTGGATTAGTATGTCTGTAGCATAGATACAAATACCAATAAACATTTTGAGTCTTTCCAATTGGTTAATCAGCTCTAACGATAACGTATGAGTCTCATAAAATCCTGACTAAGATACTGCAGATAATTACAGAGACCCTTAACATTTGAATTTAGTAGTCGGAGTTTAATTATATTCCTATGAATATGAAGTATATGGCACAAATCCTGCTAGTGATCTCGCTTATTATCATTAATATAAATTACAGTAAGATCATTTGTTAATGTTTCATTTCATTTATTGATGTTTTATGGTACAGAATGCAAATACATATCATGTGATTAAAATAATTATGCACAGGTTTTGAATTTACTATGCTTAGTGATTTCAATAATTCGATAATTTATCTTGTTATTTATAGTTAACAGTCAGTTCAATAATAACTGGTAAGCTTGAATAGGTAATGATCAGAAGCTTTTCAGTTCCCTATGTACTGAAGTTAATGAATATATTATAACTGTAATAACATTATTATTAGCTTCAATAATTCTTCAAATTCATTTCGAAATATTTGGTCAATTGATGGACACTAAACTCTAAGCCTTAAAACATTTAATGTCACAGAAAGCTATTGTATATTTGTTTTGTGTAAAAATTTGATTTCGCGTTATTTTAGAATCATATTTCTATAAGTAACAGACTTAATTTTCTGGCATTTTTCAGTTCATTCATATAATAAGACACTAGTTACATTCATAAATTACTGACACAATATTAGAATTAACAATAATTGCTGTATTCAGTACTATATAATTGGTCGTAGTAAGGATCTTTTTAACAATAATAAGACTGGTAGGTCATGGGTTCGAATATCGCGAGTGCAGGATCGTGGATGCGCACTGCTGAGGAGTCCCATAATAGGACGAAACGGCCGTCCAGTGCTTCCAGGTTTTCCATGGTAGTCTAGCTTAAATGGACTCATGATTTCAACCATGAAAATAAGTTTTGTGTTTATGAAAACTTTTATACGGTAAAATCCAAACAATATATATAAATAAGTCTATACTATAGTGATTTTTTACTAAATATATATTTGTTCTCGAATATTTCTGACAATTCTACTTCTATAATTTTTTCGACTGCACAATCTAAATACTTTACATGCATGGAGTTGCATCAAGAAGTAAATAGGAAGTGAGACGTAGTAATCGCTTCGGTGTTTCGATTAGGAATTGGCATCATTTCCTATGATATCGTTTGAAAGCTTTGTATTAAAAGTCAGAAGTAAATAATATAACTGACTTTATCAGTTAGCTAGTAAGTAGGTGGCCTAGAGAAAATAATAGGCAACCAACTTATGTATAGTTTATTAGTTCAGATGTAAACTACACAGATCATGGATTCCTGACTATTTTTTGAACCAATTTGTTTTCGACAATTCAAATTCCGACTTCAGCGTTCAAATAAAGAATCAGTGGTTTCCAAGCTTGCCTACACTATAAAATTTAAGAACACCTATATCCGCAGTATCTCAGAAGTTGGTTAAAGAAACAGAATCTTTTATAAAATATTTTAGGAAAACTAGCTCAAATGAAGTAACTTAACTGTCATTTGTCGTTATTAAGGAACAATTGCACTTTGCCTGTAATCACATTATTATTAAGCATATCCGAACTTATTAAGTAAGCTAAGATATATAGATCATAATGTTTGACTACTGAAAAATTAATCAGTAAAAAAATACAAGCTACAATTTTTTTAAAAAAAAATTAAGTGTACGTAGAATACAAGTAGGTAAAATAAGTCCTGCGTCGAAAGATAAACTGTTAATTGGTTTTAAGTAGATTTTCAATTTACAAACTTTTGTTCCTCGAACTTTACTACGTTATATTATGTATGGTGTACTGTGACCACTTTCATTCTCGGTTATTCATTTGTAATAGAGTAGATTTCATCAAAATTCTTAGTATGATTAGTATTATTATGTGGTTTCATGTTTTTGTACTCAATAAGTTCAATGTAATGCTATAAGGGTTGCAATCAAAGCACCGATTGAAGTGTTGAGATCTGTGAATAAACTAGATTATGCTACAAGATATAAGAAAGAACGTCTTATCTCACTACGATATGGATTTGAAGTCTGTTTATATAATTACATTTCCAGAATTTATAAGCTGACCATTCTTGTATGAGGCTGAGCAACACTCATTCGTTTGAACTTTTGTTTCATTGCAAATAACACTGAAACCACGTAATAAATGTGAGTTATAGGTGATCCATCAAGCATTCTGTTATTTTCAAGTTGTTTTAATATCCATTTCGAATTTATCTGAAATTTTCACGAGGTCAAAATAGCCTTGGTAATCGATTGTCTTTTGGAAGTTTGTTATGTCAAAATCTGAGGGGAATCTTTTAAGTCAGTTTATTATAACTATTGAAGTCTGTAAGAACTAATATTTGTCGAGAAAACAATTTCATTTGTTAAATTTATCGTAAAAAGTGCCTTATGATCTCACCTGTAAACTCTTTACTTTCTTTAAAACAGTTTTCGAAGTTTAAAAATGGAACTGCTACCATAATTAAGTGCAAAATCAAAAATATGATTATAGGTGGCTCCCTAAGAGTACTGATCCACTTCCTATTATTTTATTGAACATTTCCTATCATATAAACACTCATATAAGTATCTTAATGTACGATCATATAAGGTTTAGCACACATGTTAACTTACCAACTCTAGGTTGGTGATCAGCTTACTATTTGAGAAGTAGTTGTGGTATTCATTGTTGTATATATTATACTCCAAAAATACTTAATTTACAAAGTTCACGACTACGACTGGTTAAATTGTCTATGGCCACAATACTTCATCACAAGAATTCCTATTTTTTGAGAATCGTCAATTTTTTGATATCTGAAGATGTACCGGTTTGTAAGTTCTAAAAATTACAAAAATTTGGGGAATAGTTTGCATCCAGCTATCCATTGTCAAGACAAAAGGTATCCTTATGTTGAATAGATTAGCCGAGTGGCCACATATCAAATTTCATCAATATAGTGTTGTCGACGTTTAAGGCCTGAAATCGGGACTCTAGTTACTACGTTGTGATGGATCAATCACGTATTTGAGCCAGTTTAGTTCTGATAGATATGGTTTACTTCTCCTTGATGTTACAACTAATTAGTTCACTAAGACTTATGACGTATCTACTGATCACCTTTCATTGGAAATAACAGGGTCATAAATATTATTTTAATGCTTTTACATTTTATTGAAATCACTAACCGATCTAAGTTAGGTAAACATTGAAAACCTGAAAGTGTTGGACGACGTTTTCGTCCTGGATGGTTGTGTGAGACCGGGAGCTCTTAGTTGTATTCTCGTTGCATTGTCGTGGATGTACATTATTTAGTTGGTCCATACTAGAACTTAAAAGCCGTTCAATGCTTTCTGGTTTTTAATGGTTGTCTAACTTTTATCGGTTGTTAATTTCAATGGAATAAAACAATCTCCGCGACCTCATACTTACACTTACTAATTGACCAGCGGTATAACCTAAAGTTACCTACATTTGAATGCAAAATTGTTACTGTCATCATAAATTTGGTTCGGAGATAGAACACCATGTCATGTAAGATAATAAAATATTGGTATACTCCTTTTCGCTCACTCTTTTAGCAGATAATTATCAATATGAGTGATAATCTGTCCTATTAGTTACCATGACATACTAATGGTGAAACAGATGTTATTTTCTTATCTTTTGATTTCAGATTTGTCTTTGGATTGTTATTCATGCTTATTATGTCCAAATCCTTTCAACCCGTCGTCACCACTAGTACACAATTACAGTAATTGTAAATGGTGTGCAGTAAGTGAAATCAAAAAATATCCATTTCGGGGAATACTATTCCCTTACTGAATTATACTAAGTAATTACAATCTTACAAATGAAACTCGCTGAAGAGACCTAAAGTATTATACAGTACCTGGTGTATAGACTTAAATACGTGCAAACAGACTAGTTGTGGATTCACTGTATTTCTGACATTATTTCTTTGAGAATGTAACTGCTTAACTATCTCCAAGATGTTGAAAGTTGGTTATTCTATTGAGATCTAAGAAAAACTTGACTGGAATGAAAATATTTTATTCGTGCCCTCTGATCATTTAAAGCGAAAAGCAATGTTACTGTGTTATCAATTGTTTACGCTTTGATCAACTGAATTTTATTAACAAGAAGGGTATGTCAAGGTTGTTGGATTTTATATTGGATATCATGTACTTGGATTAGTTAGACAATAATTTAAACCTTAAAAACAGTGGATAGTTATTTCGTCCTCATATGAAACTCCTCAGTAGTAAGGACTCACGATACAGTTACTTAGCAGAATTGTAGAGGTTAATTCTTCTCTATTTGAATCCAATAAATGATATCCCGTTAACTGAATATTTTAAGCAGGCCGATTCTTCTAGTAGTACTATGAGTTCGCTCGAGAATATTCAAAAGCCAAAGCACCAGTTGTTGGCAGAGTGCATTGGTAACAATTGATAAAATCCGCAAGCTCTCAAAAGACAACCACATTGGAAAACTAGAGAGTAAGAGTGAGTGTCAAAAAAAATCCACATATATTTATGTGTATTAACCGATTGTGGGTAAGTTATTGATTGGATGTGTAAACAACCAATGTGAGAATAAATGCTAATAATGTGCAACATGCGTTCAATCAGACTCACAGATAATTTTACATAGTAGGTTAGATGTTTAAATTACAGCAAGTAGACATACAAAAACAATATTCAATTGGCTTACTATAGCATCACTGAAAGGAGAATTTATATATTCACAACTTGATCGAAATTGAATGTAAACAGATGGATACCGACTCAGTGATCCAACGGTTAAAAGCTCATCTCACGACCTTAATTCCTAGGTTTGATATCTAGAATTTAATACTAAGGCGAAACATCCGTCCAGTGTTCTGTGATTCTAAATGATTGTTTAACTAAGGTCAGTCTATGATGTAAACTATAAAATTTATTGACACTGTAGACTACTGATGCTGTCATAATGAACACTAAATGCGCAGAAACCTGTGTGCTTATAGACACTGTGGACAAATACAAGACCTCAAAGAATAAATAAGTCTGACAATCATTCGCGGATTTGTTCCCTTGATTTTAAATAAATGATTGATTACCATAAAAAGTAAATGAATTTCATCCCATACAGTGATTTCAGTGATAAGTAATAGACAGTATAAGTGGCTTTAAAAAAATTCGTTTGGATTTGATTGATTTAGCTTTTTACTGTATGTAAAAAGAAATGAACCAATTTTGTTGGATCTCTAAAAGTAAAACTAATATTGTATATGAAAATCTAACAGAACTAGTTATCCCCATACTTTATTGATTGTTATTGTGATTTATGTATCAAGAAACATTACTGGATAATTTACCTAAATCATAGGTGTTAAAAGGTTGTTATCAAGCAGTAGATAACGTAAGTTCAAGTGTCCTTTCTACAAAAATTCTAAGACTTGTTACTAGAAACCGTGAATTGCACTATGCATGTAAGAACAATAAGACAGTGGAAAGGGATTTCTTTGATGCTAAGATAGACCATGATGATACCTGAATACACTAATATTTTTATTATTGATTTACATCGATTGACAGTGAGATTTATAAAATTAAACTGAATAGTACTTGACATTAATGAATCCACAATTAAATACATGAACACAAATTTACATCACAAAAATTTAATGTCTATGACCATTAGGTGTATTTGATTCACTAGAATCATATAACCACACTTGTTATGATGTGATACTATGGGATCAACAATTTAAAAAAAAATTGATAACGTTCTAGTCCTTGAACAACATATCGTCAAGATAACGACTAGTTGTTATGGATGATTTGGTCATCTACAATAAATGTGTTTTTTGTGAATCTTGTACTTCTCGTAGACTAGAAGTGAAACATGTAGTTGTGATATTTATTAATAAACACTCAGCTATTTAAGTTGAATTCGTAACCTCTGATGAAATATGAGATTCGTTGCTTCATAAATTTGTAGGGGTAACCAGCTGAGGTATCTTGAATATTTATGGGATAGAATAACAATTTAAAACCTTTATAAAAGCATCTTATCACTGACTTTAGCTAACAAGTAGAATATCTAGCAGGAGAGATTAGAGATAAGATTAGGAAGATGATATATGGATAATACCGTTTCTTATAGTCAAAATATTCGCTTTTGAAACAGATACGCAAAAGTTTTTTCACTACCACATTGATAGTATTTACAGATAACTGCACACTTAATGATGCCGTTTTCCTGTAATTGTAAATAGTTGTGAAGGTAGATTTTGACTGTAAAGTTGAGATGTGATATACTAAAACTGGAATTTGACAAAAAAACACATTGTTTGAATCGCTAGTGAACAAATTAAATATCTAATAGATTTTCCATGATACATTGACAGAAGAATGAAAACAAAGTAATATCCCACCATCTAATTCACATGTTTACCTGTTTTCAAGAGTACCCTTTGAACTATTTTTGTTGGACTAAAGTTGTATATCTATCCACTTCTTCATGTCTTTTATTATAGAAACTTGAAGTTCCAGGTTATTCAAACCCGATCAGACAATGTACACCCAGATGTGACTTTGAATATTTCAGCAAAACATACCCCAAGCTTAGATATTATTGCTGTCAATATAGCTATTGTAACGAAAGTGTACAGATTCGAGCAATTAATCAAATACTATTAATGACTATTATAACACCTATCTGCTTCTTTATTAATAAAAAGTGATGAAAAGATATGAACAGTACATTATTGAAATCAAACGTCTTCATAAGTTCACGACCCAATTTTCACATATTTAATCATATGAAAAATGAATTTTATTTCTATGATTCATTTATGTATTTTGATTCAGCCTTTTTTATATTATTATATTTTTAAAAAATAATAATACCCATGATTATTTTTATATTTTTGTGTTAAATAAATCATTTACTAATTAAAAATGCTACATAATACACATGTGAGATAGATGCATATTTACATTCCATAGGTTGGTTATCATTTACATGTTTAATAAAATTACCATTTTCTTCAAAATTGATTGTTTTTTTGTACTACTCGATTGCTATTTGACTGGTCTCTCGGTCTCCCACATTATCCGGACGTTCCATGTACCCATATCTATTGTTGCTCTGGTTGTTAGAAGGGGCATCGCCCTTGTGACTTTCAAAAGAGCTCGGCTTTCATCATGAGGCGTCATAATTATTCCTTCAACTCCCAGGGCAGAGTTTAAATAGTTTGAATCATTTTTTTCTGGTTAGCTTTTTTTAGCGATTTAGTTGTTCTACGGGATGGGGTCGCTAACCCGATGCCCAACCCTCCTCCTTTACCCGGGCTTGGGACCAGCAATAACTCTAGAAGAGCTACAGTCGGAGTTCCTGTGTACTAACATTTATGTATTTAACTATAGATGAGTCTAAAGCATAAAAATATATATCACCAAAACTAATTAATACACTCAACCATTTAACCATTATGTTATGTCCTTAACATATACGATTATCACAGTACAATTACCAAATTCAAATACGTTGACTTGTAAGACCAAATTAATGTTACACACACCAGTACGAGCAGCCTACAGTTTCGATTGATCCTTTTTCCGCCTAGCCTTGCCTGTTGTGTCTAGAACGCTAATCTCAGCCTCCAAGATACGAGTCGTATATTTCAAACATATTGAGTTTATATACAAATAAATCTGACCATATCACACCATAAAGAAGAAAATAACATCTGTACAAGATGAAGCCCAAAAGTGGCTGTGATTGTGAAGGACTGTTACTAATAAGTTGGGAATATCTCAAGAATATTAAATTGTGTGATAATAGTCAATAGGTCAAAAAAGTCTTATAACGAAAAGAATATGAATATACATATAATATAGTTACTTAATTGTCATACAATAAGAATATTCGTGTAATTTCAGTCCACAAATAATTCCTAACGGTTACTGCTTATTCATTCCCGTCCGGATATAACACATTAGACTTCCTGAAGTTTTACTTTGTACAGAGTTGAATCATATATTTTATTATATACATTTCTCATAATTACTTTATCAACATTGTAGAATGGAGTTTCACTTATCTATTGTTAGACCAACCATTCCGTTTCATAAAATAATGAAATAGATGGAAGTAAGTAATCAAGTAAATCAATGGTTTGAGTTCAACTAGCTGACTGGGAGTAAGTAGCGCTAGTGGAGTTTCAAACGGTTAGAGTACATTTGTCATCTGGAATCGGCAGCATGATAAATACATTTAGTGAAATATAAAAGTGGCATTTAATTGTATACATTAGCCATAAACATTCTAAATAGTAAGCGAATTCCTTAACACAGTCAATAATTGATTTTAGATAAAAAGTCGTCATTAACTGTACCTAAATTGCCATTAGACCCATTAATACCTGAGTTTTTTAACGGTGACACTAAAGTAGTCAACAGATTTTTATTTCCTTATTCCTTCACTAGGACAATCAATATTACTGGGTATTTAAAGTTTTAGACTCAGGCAAAAAATCAATTGCAAAAAATTTTTTTAAATGAAGTGAAATAATCAGGAACGCTTTCATTTTCCAGTTCAACATTTCAGTAAACCGTTATCACATTTTTCTGCAACCGAATCATGATAAAGATACGTTTTTAAATTTTGCTATTATCTGACTATAAGAAATCAAGTAAGAACCATGAATTTTGTACGATTCTAAAAGGCCTCTTAATCTATGACTCTGGAAATAAACTGAGAAAACACTTCATTAGACTAGTGTACTGATAACTATCTTCACACAATTTCTCACATTATTTCCATCATTTTAAACATCGATTTCTGTAATTTTGCATAGTTGAAATCACGGGCCAATGGAAGCTAGACCACTATGGAAAACCTGGAAGCACTGGACGGCCATTTCGTCTTATTGTGGGACTCCTCATCCACGGATGTTTCTGTAATCATGTTATGAAACACAGATATTTATGTTTAACATAAAATTCCAATATATTTTTTTCTATTACTTCTATTTATGTTGGTCGCTAATCAATTGCCCTTCTTGCTTCACTTAGTGATAATACACCCACTGAAATCATAGACCTTTAAGCTAAATTTATTTTGCACATAATTCAGCTTCGACAACCGCTTTTCTTCACAAACCACAACATATTTGCGTCATTATATGTGGCACTACACCTCCCCACATAATTATTTAAGTGTATTTGTGCTTACACACAAACAATGATTTCACATTTGTTTAGTTAGTACAGTTTTAGAAAAATGATTGTTATTCGCTGAAAACACATAACACATTATTATAACAGTATGAATGAACCACTAAGAACAATCAATCTTCAATTGACATGACAACAAAAGTTTCCAATTCATAACAAAATCTGTTTTAAGATGAAAAAAATGTGAAAGACTATTACCGTTTGTAAATCTCGTAAATTGTTTGATTTTCACTGTTTCCAGAATGGTTTTTCATGAAATACAACTGATGTTGATATTTTCGCCTACTCGAATTTCAAAGCAAAATATTGAATATTCAATACATTGTATTCTGAAAATAGTCACGTGAAACACATTTGTCAACAAGTTGTTCAGTCAATAATTTTAGTAATGTGGGCGTCACCTCACTGTTTCATATTGTGTTCAGATGTATCTTGATGTGAAATTTTGCAAAATAACAGAGTTGTATCAGTCTTGCATTACACAGATTGATGTTGATATTTTGATGTATCTAGTTTATTAGCGAGAACTCAGACGAAGCTGAGTAGGAATTAGATGATGTGACGAAGAGATTTTCACGATTTTCACTTTCAAATTTGCACAAGATATTTGTTTACTTCTAGTGCTGTTATTTTCTGAACGATATTCTAATTTGTGTAGTTGTTGTGTAAGACCTTGTGATTTGATGTCTATGTTTTCAGATTCAGCAAAGTAATTTCATTCTGGGCGAATTCAACATCGTGTGTGTGATTGTATCCTGAATAGTGTTTATTCGTTTTTGATATGATTTGCATATACTTCAGATAAAGCATGGTGAAAATTAATCACTAAAGCATTTTCATCATTTAATTAACAAAGATGTAAACTCTCCACTCTTCTAAACATCACTTACTTATTTACTTACCCCTGTTACTCCCAATGGAGCATAGGCCGCCGACCAGCATTCTCCAACCCACTCTGTCCTGAGCCTTCTTTTCTAGTTCTATCCAGTTTTTATTACTTTTCTAAACATACAAACCATGTATAAAGTAGTGAGAAATTCGCTTAATAATATTCCACCTTCTGGTAAGCATTTATGAATTCCGTTGAGTTATTTTGTTGAAGGTTATTTAACGAATAATAATCGATGGGTCTAGTTGTGACTGGTACTTTTTCAAGCCCACATGGGCTATACTAGCTTCAGGACAGACCAATTATTCATTCTTCTCAAGCCACATTCTGAACTTGTCACTCACTCACTTATTAACCCTAACTGTTTTTAAATGATCTCGTGTATTAATTGCTTGCCCTGATCATTACGTGGTTGTAACTTATCTTTGTCTGAATATAAATATTGAGTAACGCTTCATCAAAATGAGTTGCCTTACTCGCCTTTTCCGTGTTGGTTTGTTGTCCATCCGTTCAACGACATTCTCTGCTTCGCTTTCTCCACTTAGTTTCTCTGATTTTCTTTCCGGATCAATGAGTGTACGAAATATACGTATTCAAAATTCATTCTCATATTCGACTTATTCCATTCTTCTCTAACGTGAATCCAGTCAATATAAATATACGAGGGTTACCGGCATGTATATTTCGATAATAATCATCAGACTATCTAATTAGCGTCAGACATTGAGCCACTAAACTCAGTTTTATAAAATATTATTATTACTAACAAGTTCTGAATTCTGTTCTTTCAGTGATGATGAGTGTACAAAAGTGTTCTCTATTCTATTACTAAAGTATGACTGGATTACAGCACTTCCTGGTGTTAACTCATTTATTGAAGTTCTTCATTTTTGCTACAGAATGGATTTGGAAGTACTGACCATTTAATAATTCCGTGGCAAAAATAGAGATAACAGTGAATCACAGAATAGTTCTGAATGTTCCAACGTTCCCGATTTTCACTCCATTTCAACATCGAAAACTGATTTATGTTAAAAGGCAATCAGATAGTAAAAACAGTTTCTCTATCAAAATTAAAAAGGACTATAATAAATATTCAAATTAAGACAATGATATTAGAAGCAAATGATCATTATTTTGGAAAACTGAATAGAGAACAGAATGGAGAACTATTCAATAAATGTTACATAAGTTACACACCATAATTCATGAAAAGATGATCTATCTCAAGCACACCATAGTTTCACCTCACTTCTTTCCTTTCACACTTAATATATATGTTATTGTCCTTATCCAATTAAACAGTCTCCTACGTATTCACTGAAAAGACTAAGAAATCAGTTGTTAACTCGTCAAGGATTTTCTGATAGTTTTCTAAAATCAATTAAACATTTAGAACTAACAACTACTATTTATTTTTCCTTAGAATTCAGATTTTGTTATCATTATTAGTTTCTTAAATTTGTATTACTTGAAAAGACAGGTAACTCCATATCTGATACATCATTGTTCGAGTCGGGATTTTTCTCATGTAAAATAATAAACGAATAAATGATACTTGTCAATAAAGTCGATTTTACACACAAATTAATTGATATCTCACAATAATTCCAGTTAAGTTATAGTTTGAGATTTGTCATCTAAACCATTTTCTACACATCTGAAGAAATCAGAGTATTTTACTCACTTTCATTGTGTTGAAAGACTATGATATTTAAGATGATAATCATGACTCCTTATGCTCTCAATTTCAGATAATACACGAGAATAGTATTAATAGCATATACTTTATCATGAATGAACAAACGTAGAAAGACGTGAATTACATTGAAAGACCATTTATAAATTTTATATTTGTTTTCAAAATCAATCAAATTTGTTGGTTATTTCTTCTTGGTATATTTTCTCGGTCCTGATCGATATAATTTGGGAAATATTTTTTACTTGTTAAGTGCTATCGTTCTGGAGAAAGTATTTCAACATTTGGAAGGTAATTAAACACAAAACTACTTGGCAGTTTTATTCAATATGCTCCATTTTTCAGTCTGTTAGCTGAAACAGATAAAATGGGACTTCAATCCTACACATGCCTTAGGAAGACATTAGGTAGACAAACTCTCTACATATTAAAACACTCGAGAAAACCTTAATCATGTGATAAGGTTAACACAGGAAGTTCAACTTCGAGACGTAATATTCTTTATGATAAATGTTCAAATCATATTGACATTGTATGTCTAGTGAGTGTGTAGTCTGTACTACAGGATACAATAACCAATCAACATTTATTTTTTCGGTTGGCCAATCATCTAAATATGCTTTAAGATGTAGTGATAACATATGTGTCTCATAATATCTTGATTAAATTGGTCTGAACAATAATTGTCAGAACGATATACGTCTAAATATAGTTGTCGGATTTAAATTGTTCTACTCCACAATGAAATATACATCACAGATTCTCCTTTTGATCTTGCTGATTATAGTTAATCTACATTGCAGTAAGATAACTTGTTAATGTTTCGCTTAATATATAATGATTATTTTATAAACAATGCAAAGGTATTTCGGTCGACTAAAAGGAATTGAGACAGATTTCTTCTTGACTGATTATAATGACTGATTTAAATCCCTAAACTATCCATCATGTTATCTGCAACTCAATGTAAGTCTGGTGAAGACTGGTTAGCTCGAATAGGATTTTGATCAGCATTCTATTTCTTCAGTGTGTACTTCTTATGTTTGTTAGTAATACTATGTATGCTGTTGATTTGTTCAGTCGATAAACCGTTCATCAAATCATGATTAAGAACATTTGTTGAAATAGTTTAAACAGACTAACGAAGTTGATAGTACCGTTATGTCTTCTTATCTGATTTCAGGTTTCTCCTTAAGCTGCTATGAATGCTTAAATTGTCCAGATCCATTCGAGAATTCATCTCTAGTGCAAACAAAACATAATTGTGTGTGGTGTGCAGTAAGTGTAATAAATCATTCATTTGTTAAACTTCAATAAGTATGTCCTTTTTTTCAAGCTTAACTCAATGAGATTAACTACTGTTGAACTGTTATTCATTAACGTAGTTGTGACCATTCAAAACAATTTAATTGTTAATTAATCTGAATATCTGGTAATATCTCTATTGTACAAGCATGACTAACTAACAGTTATATAAATGGTGGAAAATTGTCTATTCTACTGTCTCATAAGTAGTATTAAGTTCAAATGAAAGTGAATAGTTAGTTGTTTTCAATCATTTAGGGCTAAAGACAATTTACCAGAGTGTTAGTTGTCTTCAGTCCGATCAGCTGGAATTAACCATCACTGTGAACTACTGATATTTTCAAATGATCTTCAAGTTTGCAGAAACAAATCTGTTTACTTGCACTGTGTAAGAACAAAAATGTTCAAGAAATAATTAAAACTGATTACTGTGATGATGACAACAATATGTGTTCTGATAAAAAGAATATTATTGTAAACACTTTAATTGATGAAATCGATTTGACAATACTCATTTCACATGAACAAATAGACTGTAAGATATGAAAAACTTTCTACTAGACTCTTAGCTTAATGCTAAATGACTCTGTTGATTATTGTTTCTTATTAATAGAGATAATATTATTTGTGTTGGCATAACGACAGTATATATATTTCACTTCTATCTATTTCATTGTAGAAGCTTATGGTAGGAGACTATAAAACTCCAATCAGAGAATGTACACCTAACTGCACCTTTGAATTTTGGAGTAAAAGATACCTATCACTATCTTATTATTGTTGTCAAACTAATTATTGTAATACAAGTGTAAAGACATGTATAAATCATCATATGTTAACTGTGATAGTCGTAACACTTACTTGTTTCTTCAGAGTTAAGATGAAGTGAAACTGAGCAAACATTAAAATCTACGCAAATCAATTGTATTTTCTTTTTAGCTTGCTTTCTATGTTTTTTTGGATTCATCCATATATTAAGCATGGGTATTATTTTGTAATTTATAACCGAGAACTATTACTTTTTTAAGATTTTTACAATTCATTGATACTTTAATTTCATTCTGTTTTTCATTGAAAATAATACTGTAATAAACGAACAAATTTCTTATTTACTTTCACATTTTACTAACGAATTAACAGTGACAGGTACTACACATGCACGAAATCTGATGACATAAGATGACTGATATTTCATGATGCAGTGAAATAACTGTCACAGATCAAAATGACTTTAAAAAAGAACTAACATTTGACTCAAAACATGAAGGTTATTTAACAAACTGTTATATCTTGTGGCCGAGTGAATGCTCAGTTAACGTATGACTTGATAAAACCGCCAATCAGAGAGCAGCGAATTATCAATTGGAACAGTGACACACGAAAACCATACGAGCAGTCTAGAGTGCTATCCTAGCCCAGCTAGTTAAGTCTAGAACATTAATAACAGCGTCTGCGTTATGAATCATTGTATTTCAAACATACTGAGTTTATATACCAAACAGACTGACCACATTGTACCAATAAAATAGAAAATAACATTTGTACAAGAGTTAGCCAAATGTGGCTGTGAATAGGGGGAGCAGTTATTAATAGACTGGGTATAACTCAGGAATGGTAAATCGTACAATAATAGTCCATGGGTCAAAATAAAGCTCACAGTGAAAGGAACATGAATATGAGTAGTTTAATTATTTAACAAATATACGATAAGGAATATATGCATAATATTGGTCCATAAGTGGATGCCAAAGTTACCAATGACTATTGTTATCGGGATATAACACAAACAAGTGAGATCTACGAAGCTATGTAACGTTATGTGAGAAAAATGAAAATGTTTTATTTAATTTCTAACATGAACATCCGTTGGTTCCACTTATTCTGTTCAATCACTTTTCGATTTACCATGACGAATTAAACAGTTCTCAGTATAATTTTAGTTATTTATATGTACTGTTATTGAGTTTGTTCACATCCTAATATTTTCTCATCTCTTCGATTTCTCACATTCTACTAACAAAAGTATCAACTTGAAGTGAGAAAAACAGTTTGAAAGTATCTCATATATAAGATGGAACAAAATAACTTTATCACAGCTAGCTACCTTTTAGTCAGTTAACTGTTGAGGTAAATTGGTTTCTTTTGAATATATTTCATTGAAAATTAAAAGTTACAATTTTTCATACAGAAACGTTGACGTGCACCAGTGAAATGAACGGATCGAAACTACGATTGGTTATTAATTATATGAACTAATCATACAATCTTTCGAGATGTAACATTCGATCATTGGAGATATTTTTCAGTTACTTTAGTAATTAAGCCAACTATCATACTGTATTGGATTAATTATCATTCAGCAACTTCTTTTAAACTTCACCCCTTAAGACTAAACAATTAAAAATAAAGAAAACGAAACGATTTCACGCTTTCGTACTCCTTAACACTTCCCATATTATTCAACTTGTTGGGATGATCCTGCAAATTTCTCGTAATAAACATGACAAGCTCAGGAAACATTCAGAGGCATTTTATCCAATCGGTGTTTGATTAGAAGTTTTCCTAGAAATATCACGAAAATGAAAAGTCACATGTAGAAGTTCTGATTGGTTGATTATTACACTGCTACTATGTTTAGCAGTATTCTAGAATTTTCAGTAAAACCCAAGGACTTCTAAAATACTATAAAAATCTTATATTTTCTGTACATAAATGAACCTGTGGAGTAAATTGCTTCTAGTATGTTTTGCGCCTTTTCTCTCGTGTTCAAGTCGCTGTGTAGTTCTAGCTTGGGGGTTACGAGACTAGCTTAGGATCCGAGTATAGCTTTCAATCAACAAGACTTATCACAACTGCTAACATGAGGCTGAATATTTTTCGATGATAAATTTATACTTTCATGCTAATATACCTGATCCCGTTATTTTACACAAACGATGTTTTAAAAATACAAGCATTATCAGTATGAATAGTAGATAAATAGAAATTATATTAGTAGGAGTAATTTCAACACAGGTTGAAGAACGATAAAACTACTCGGAAGTCAGTTAGTTATGAACGTTGAAATAACAATTCAACCGTGTATAGTTGCAATTTTTCGAAGATTATCTAATTTGCTGATAGTCTATTGAGTGTAAGACACCGATTTTCAAAAATCTGAATACTGTTTTTTATTCTTATTAGTCACATAAATATTGATGCTTAGCCTGAATGAGTGGCTTATCGGAATCGCATTGTCATCTGTATAACTGTTTACGAATTTTATACTCCACATTATTCATTTGATTAACGTTGAAAATTAAATCAAACTTCCCGGTTTTAAATTATAGTTACATATGTTTCGATTGGTTGTTCACCATTGTACTTCGAAAGTAAGTGTAGTTTGAGATGGGTCTATTAATGTACTGAGATCTACACGATTTGCAGTAGACTTCTGAATTCTATCAATTAAGTAGGAGCCACAACAAATGTACGTTTAAATAGTCAGTTTATTGATCATAACTATGGTCTTAATGCGTGAATTGTTGTCGATAGTTCATTTTCATATCTCTCAAACATTCTTTTGTATGTTATATAGAGCCAGACGACGTAACTATTACTTACCGGTTTAGAGCACAGAAGAGACTAATGATAAAACCAGCATTTTTTATTACCCTAAAACTCTTCATTGTTAATAAAACTTTACAGCAAATTAACTGACAACGAATTTATGAGAAACATTGAAGACAACTGAAACTGTGAAATATCCTTCATATCAACTCAGGTGGTCATTCGAACTTGATGTACCAGGATCAATTTTGTCGTAAATGAGTTTTTATTTTCAATGACAGAACCAGTTCTTTAGCGGATGTCAGTGACCATTGAATGTCAGTTTGATTTGTGTTACACCTCAGTAAATTGTTTCACTGAATGAGTGCATAAATTTGAAATCAATTTACTTGACACATTGCACATAAGTTGTCATTCATACATCATTTTATAGAACCACATTAGGATACTCGTTTAATTCCTCTACATCAGATTTACCCAATTTCGGGTAAGAATAAAGGTTTTGTAAATGTTTCCCCTTAAACTCAACGTTGCACAAGTTTACATCATTTATAAATTGTTAATATCTTAGTTGAGAAATTATCAAGTGATTTCTCTTGTTTTCCACTTTCTATTCTCTACACTTACCATCGAAAAAGAATTAACAAGTACTATATGTTTCTCATTCTCATGATGTTTGATTTCGTATACATGTCATATGATTTCAATTTCACTGAACATTCAAAGTGTTTTCATACTTACATTAAATGTAGGGAAAATTCCCATTTTGACATTTGACAAATAAAATGGAACGAATCGGGAGAAGAAGTTTCTTTTCACTTAGTTTTTCATCATGGCTCTACACTAATATATATATATATATATATATATATATATATATGATTCACAATAAAGGAATGACACTCATCGAGTAGATACGTTACGTAATAGTTATATAATGATATATCGATTATTACTTGGAATATGGTAGATAAACGTAAAAGCTTTATTCCGTTCAACTTGATGACCTGTGTCCACCAAGTGAGCGAGAATGGAACTCTTCATCACTTTAAACTGTCCTTTGCTCAACCACGACGGATGGTGTTCTGTTATTCGTTGACGAACTTGCCGAATTGCAGCATGGTTCATGAGTTCGTATTTTACACATAGTTGAAGCCATCACAATCCATGTTCACAAACCGAACCTTTATATACAAAAGAAGTTTGTACAACCACTCTCGCTACCCTGGCTAACGGTATAACGGAGTCTGTAGCAGAACTTGGGTAAACAATTATCTTATTTCTTCCATTTTTGTATTTTACTTATTCTCTACGTTCGTCTCTTGATTCTTACATGACTACCATATTTCTGAACATTCATCAAAATATTTTGTTAGTTCTTTCTTCTCCTTTTACATATCATGCAACGTAGCAACAGCTTGATTTTCGAATAATTACTTCGATTAGTATTAATCCTCTTAGAGACTGACCAGTTGCAGTCCTAACACATCGATGGGAAGATTAAAAAAAACAATACTAAATGAATTAATCCTCTTTCTTCCAATTAATAATCGATATGTCATTACATAATGCTTTTCTTAACATAATTTTTAGAAATAGATAAGTTATTGTGGTTTATTGATGAAGAAGACTTGTACTTCGCATGAATGCTGTTAATGTTGTTGTTTTCTGTGACCTAAATCAATCAATTATTGATCTTTGATTGCTGTTCTAGATGTATGTCTAGTATTGTGTATAAACACATTATAGTTATGTAGTATTGGAAAATTCAAAGAAGAGAGTGATAAATAATTGACAAAAAAGTTTCAATGAAAGTATCTGTTATAAACTGTAGGCTACTTGTTATAACGTTAGGTTTCTTGTTATAGAAGTCCTTTCACTTTTACACGTATGTGGGACGTTAATTTACCTTAGACGAATATCTACACTAGATTCCCACCCAGTGTGTATTCTACAGGACTTCAACACAACTTGGATCAAGAACACGAGATTAGCCTGACTATAACGTCAATATATTTCCACACCAAAATCCGACACAAGGAACAGTCAATCAACAACAGTCAATCATAATAAGGATAGGGGAATATATATAACACATATAACACCTGCCATCTTATCTAATGTCTGATTCAGCAAAACAACCAATCATTGTCATTCTTACCCACACATCAGTATTCTATATGTGATTAAAAGTATGAGCAGCATTCCCTGTCGACTGTGTCTGTGATTTCGTTGTGGAATTCATCGGTATCAATTACTCATAAAATCCACATAATTTAATCACAAGACTTTTATTCATCTTGACCCAATATCAGTTCTTATTTTCGATTCATCACAAAATGATACACGCAGTGAAATTTAAATAGTTGAAACTAAACTTTGCACATAATTCAGCTTCGACAACCGCTTTTCTTCACAAACCACAACATATTTGCGTCATTATATGTGGCACTACACCTCCCCACATAATTATTTAAGTGTATTTGTGCTTACACACAAACAATGATTTCACATTTGTTTAGTTAGTATAGTTTTAGAGAAATGATTGTTATTCGCTGAAAACACATAACACATTATTATAACAGTATGAATGAACCACTAAGAACAATCAATCTTCAATTGACATGACAACAAAAGTTTCCAATTCATAACAAAATCTGTTTTAAGATGAAAAAAATGTGAAAGACTATTACCGTTTGTAAATCTCGTAAATCGTTTGATTTTCACTGTTTCCAGAATGGTTTTTCATGAAATACAACTGATGTTGATATTTTCGCCTACTCGAATTTCAAAGCAAAATATTGAATATTCAATACATTGTATTCTGAAAATAGTCACGTGAAACACATTTGTCAACAAGTTGTTCAGTCAATAATTTTAGTAATGTGGGCGTCACCTCACTGTTTCATATTGTGTTCAGATGTATCTTGATGTGAAATTTGGCAAAATAACAGAGTTGTATCAGTCTTGAATTACACAGATTAATGTTGATATTTTGATGTATCTAGTTTGTTAGCGAGAACTCAGACGAAGCTGAGTAGTAATTAGATGATGTGATGAAGAGATTTTCACGATTTTCACTTTCAAATTTGCACAAGATATTTGTTTACTTCTAGTGCTGTTATTTTCTGAACGATATTCTAATTTGTGTAGTTGTTGTGTAGGACCTTGTGAATTGATGTGTAAAATCTCATTTACCTATCAATTTTATCTATTCACAATAGCTCTATTCTTCTCTGTGACTTCGTTGCATTACCGAATTTTCAACATCAGTTCTGCAATATTTCAGCATATTTCTCCTTAACCTACATTCGAATTGTGATTATTCAAAAATTATACATAATCAGTGTTTTCTCATTTATCGTAATAGGGTTGTGAAGATTGTTGGTCTTTGATTGAGACATTGAGTCGATCAATATTTTTCAATAGTCATCATCAGTCACACACCTTTATGAGTCAAATCTATCACTATTTCTGGTGCGACAGTTACTTCTCCATCCACCGGATACTTATTATACTAATTCAAATCTGTTCATCATTCACTTTTTATAAAAGGTAGACAAAGAAAAGAATATATCAACATTTTAGTCTTTCGATTTGACATTTCCAGTATTCAGTATCACGATTGGCTGTAAGCCTTTCATAAATCCGTGTAAGCACATGCAGTCTAACTGAATTATCTTATTCAGATAAATATGAAACATGTAGATTTGCTATGATATTTGTACAAGTGGTGAATAAGTGGCTCGAACATTTGAGCAAATATCTGTTCGACAGTAATATCATTCTACTAATCCAATCTTCGTACTTATCACCCAAATAACGTATTCCACTAGAGAAACAAGTTTGTTCGAGTTGAAAACTTATATGTAATAAAGCATTGAGACGAACAATCATCATTCTCCCTTCTCAGTGCTAATGATTTAATCAATTATGTGCAGTAAGATGATGAGTTAGTTTATGGCAACGAAACACATAACAGATACTTCAAACTGCTTTTCCACTCACCAGTATTTATACTTTCATTGGTGTTAAGGAACTGATTATCTTGAACCTGATAACACAATAATAGTGTTCCATCAATTAACCTTCGAGTATTCTGTTAGTACAGATTTCACGAGTTTTTTAATAAAAAGACAATGCAGATGTGAAAGTGTGATGACTAGTATATCGAGGATTAAGCCTTTTGAAAATCTATTGATATTAAATATTAGAAATTAGAACTATTTACTGATAACATAAAGTGAAACGATCAAGCGCATATCAGAATTAACCCACTTATTATTTATTTTTAAGTACAACCCCACTAATAGACAAACATCACATTCATTTATGTCTTTATATTTTGCAATCTCGTTTTGTTCCATGCACTTTTAACAGATCTCTGTTAGGCATTGATTTACGCGTATGTGATTTCTTTCTAAGTAAAGCATATTCATTGATCCACTCTTTTAAATATAGACACCAACCATAAACAAATGGATCATTTCTGCAATTTGTTTTTAACACTTATGATTACGTTTACTTTTCTGATTACACATAAGGAGCTATAAAGTGAAAAAGCATCTTACCACATTTTGTTATTCCAGAGTAGTATTAAGATGACTACATTATTAAACACAATTTTATCAACTGTATTTTGATTGAAACTTAGTTTATACCACAGAAGAGTTAGAAATTGTAAAATCTAGAGAATTAAAAGAAATGAAGGTAAGAGTATTCCACCTACTAATAAGACATTAATTACGCTAATTTCAATTTATTCACTAATAAACTATTTGACGAATAATACTCCGTTTGTCTCATTTGATATGAATTACTGTTATTATCAGTATTATGAGGTTTGAATTTTATTATTCTGACTATATATATAAGTATTTTCGATTATATTACCAAAGCCTGACCAGAAGGATAGCAACTAAAAACTTTTTTTATCTATATTTATTTGAATTACACACTTTCATTATTTAGACTTTTATGGATGACTTATCTGGTTTCTTATTAAATATATGTAACTTGAATCATTGATCTATTACAACGATCAGTCAAGTATTCACTCATTCTAAAGGTAGTTCACATAACAAACTCACACCAATTTTTGAAGGACCACCCAAATGGACAAAGAACTTAGTAACTACCTTTATGCCATTTATGAACAATTAAAGTGACGTAGAATTATGATTTTCATATATCTGACACGGTCAACGTGGTTATCAGTAGGTTTTATTTTATTATTCAGATAATGATAGAAGTAGATATAGGTGGATATAAGTCAATTAGAATCCCTCTATTCACCTAATATCCAATTAACATATTCATGGTTGTTGAATCAATTACTTGAGTATGTTTCTAACTGTTATAAACAAGTTGTTTTTATAAACTACTCACTTTTAAAGTGAGTAGGAATATTTAAAAACACGAAATAGTGTGATAAAACAACTGTTTCATATCAGTGACTATTTAACACCTAAAGATATCTTACACATGATAAGACCAGAACTTTTGGTATCTCTTCACACATACTAATAAGTCATATAGTATGTTTGATTCAATTAGAATCTTAAAAAATTAACAATAGGTTTACGGCTAGTGTGATATTCTGGTGAAGACATAAGTACGGGTAATTTCCGGGACTTATTAATGGACGATTATTCTATATATAGTCTTATTGTTTAACTATTGAGTAATTAGATTGTGTAATATCTATATTCATCTTATTATAGGCTTCATTTTGACCTACAAATTATTATTATACGATTTACTGTTCCAAAATTATACTCAGTTTATTGAATATTGTCTCTCACGTTCACAGCCACATTTGGCTTGATCTTGTACAAATATTATTTTCTATTTTATGGTGTGTTGCGGTCTGTCTGTCTGGTATATAAACCGAGTATGCTTGAAATAAGTGATTCGCATAGCAGGAGCTGCAATGGGTGTTTTTGGACTCAGTTGTAAGGGCTAGGCGGACAAGGGACCAATAAAGACACTAGACTACTAATACTGGTCAAACGTCATTGATCTGGCACAGTGCCAAGATTGAAAAAGTCGTATTTCGATTTCTGGATAATTCACGTGACAAAAAGCCGGACATAAAATCATAACGAATTGGCAACGGCCTTCTTTTATAAAGTCATAACAGCTAGTCATTTATTGATTTCATTTTTCGAATAGAAAAAGAAAGGAAGGAACACTTCGATCTCATTTGAATTTTTCTTTATGATGTATTTTAAAAGATAAACCATACAAAATTTAATTAATGAATCTATAGGTACAGCTGATCTCTTTTTATTTTAATGTGGAATATTGGAAACATTTCAAACAGTAAATTATGAAATACTATTGTTTCAAATAACTATCACAAAATACCTGTCACCATAAATTAATGAAAATTATTCTAGTCTACAATTACGACTAATACAATCAACATTAAATTAGACCATTTTATTTTTCTCCGAATTAAAAATGACAGGAACTAAAATAACTTTTATCAAACTAATATTTAATATCAGGAGCGGTTTTTGTAGATATTATAGTAATTTTAATAGTTGAGATCATCAGTCAATTGAAGCTAGACAACCATAAAAAACCTTGAAGTACTGGATGGCGCTGTGTCACTCAATTTCGTGGATCGGTTGAAGTTAGACATTAACATCGTTGGATGCCGGCTTAGTGGTCTAGAGGCTAAGCGCTCGCGCGCAAGACTGATAGGTCCTGGGTTCCAGTCTCGCGAGGTGGGATCGTGGGTGCGCACTACTGAGGAGCCTCACAATAGGACGAAACGGCCGTTCAGTGCTTTCAGGTTTTCCATGGTGGTCTAGCTTCAATTGACTCACGATCTCAACTATTAAAATTAATATATAGAGATTACGTGTAGAATAAATCTGTATAAACTTCGAAATGGAATTATTAATTTTAAATTCCCATAATTTAAAACGGTAGATGAAATGACGACAAAACTGGGAGACTTATTCAAGAGTCTAAATAGTAAAATTAGGTGATCATATGGAGTTTATCATGCTGTTATAAACTCCGGAATTAGTTTTTCCTGAGATCCATAATGAATACCATCCACAAATCATAAGATATTGGTATGATTTAACCTGAGTAATTTATAATCATACATGACTTACTGATTATGTTCGAATAAAATCTGATGCAATCCCACAGTCTCTAAAGTTATACAACTGATATATCTTCATATGGAGAACTGTTTTCAAATTGATAGATCTGTTTACAAATTATTTTAATTACTTATTTTATATGATTATCTAATATGAACAGAGAATCAGTAAGAGATCATGGACTTGTAGTGACCTGCTTTTCTCAACGAGAACACCATTGGAATAACGGAAACAATTATTATTATAACCAATTGTACCAGTGATTGTTTTACCGTACACGTTATTGTTTAGCTGTATCAAAGTCACTTCTCGTTCCGCTATCCATCTTGTTGGTTTGAACTTTCTCACGCTCTGCTCTTATTGCCTGTAATCTTTGGCGCTTCTCGGTATTCATTCGATACCACGAGATTGCCAATAAATATACTCTATCTGGACCAGTTACAGTCTTCTGCTTTGCGAGTTATCAAAGGGACCAAGTCGTTTTTGGGCGCGTAATCTTATTGTAGTGGTGATCATAGTCAATCCACACTCGACGCCATCTACAGACTAAAGAGATCATATCAATGGTTTTACGGCATTAAATTACCTTGTCTAAAGTACTTTATGATAATCATATTTGTGTTTTTCGAAATAATTTGCATGATTGATTTCATTATTGATCGTTTCTCCAAATAAATTCAGACTATAGTTTTCAACTGGGCGTTGAATTATTTAAAACAGGAACGCACTATAATTCTACTAAATAAACATTTTTCTTTTCAATTATTGATCTACATATTCTCATTATTGATGTAATATGATTCCTTTTTATTTTTCATTTCATATAGACTTTAATCTATGTAAATGAATATATGATACATTGCATTAACTGTAGTAAATTCTGAAATTACTATTTTACCGAATATTCTGAGTGATCTTTAACTCTTAATAAACCGTATTATAGGGTCATGAATGCTCATTATACGGGAATCTTTCAACGCTTTCATGTTTTAAAAGTTTGTCCAACTTAAATCGATAAATTATAATTCGAAAACCTTTTACCTGGACAGATTACATAAATTATTGACTGGTAAAATCAAATAAGTGATGAAGTTTGAGTACGTTTACTGAAATTTAGGACAAACAGAAGGACATCTAATATGTTACTAAATCTAACGAATAATACAAGATGACACTTCAACAATGACAACCCCATACAAGTAAGAAGAGAGAAGACAGAAAATTGCAAAACAGCTATTATTTCAGGAAATGATAATAAGGTAATTAAACATTACAGAACGTGTCATTTTACAAAACAACGTGACCAATAGAATTTAATATCACTTACCTGTCATCTTTGTGTCTCAGTAATATAGAGGTGTGAAAGGTAACAGTAATAATTTTTATTACTGTATCTGTAACAACTCGATCAAGAAGTAAAAATACATTTCGTGATAGGATGAAATATCGGGAATACAAGCTGACATATTACATCCCAATCAGATAGAATTATATTCCTGCTTTACGAATGACACATTTGTAATTGGAGAAGGAAACGTTATAAATAAGTTTATGAAAGTCTATGGGTTTCGTAATTTTAGCACGCATCGAAATACAGAATTGTCATATATAGTTTTTTATCTGAAATACTGAGAAATTGGTTCATAGTTCTACCTAAGTTTGATATCAGCTTTAACTAATAACCTTTTTTAATCTTACCTTAGTTTTGTATTTCTCATACGAATTGCAATTAAATGAATTCAGGATTTAAGATCAAGAGGTCATTACTAGGTTATTGCAATAATCTTCTACAGAGATTAAACTGATTCCTACATAGAATAAAAGTTTATTCTTTCATTGTGACTTACAATTTTATCTCTTAGTATTTTTGATGGATTTTTGTTCTCTTATCTGGGTGGTTTGGTCGTGGGGCTTTAATCGTCCTTCTGAACGACATCATCGGCACAAACTTGTCGCATAGGTGTTACCCATAAACCAACAAAATCCCTCCACTCAATCTTATGCAAACCAAAGGATGAAATGACAAAAGAAGACAAACCAAACATCATCTACAAAATAAATTGTACCAACTGCGACAAACACGTTATCAGACAAAGCGAACGCCCTCTTCATCTTCGCCTGCATGAACATCAATTAGCAGTCAAACGCCATGACATGTCTTCATTTATATCAATGCATGTGGACATCTGCGGACACACATTCGACTGGAAAAATGTGGAGATTTTCGACAGAGGCAATTCCAAAAACACCAGAGAATTTTTAGAAGCTTGGCACTTAGGTCAATCAGCGATAAACAAGCACCATGAAATCAATCCAATTTATCAACCAATCAGGAAAATTATGCAGAAACATAGGAACAAAAATCAAACTACTAGGAGATACGACCAAAACAAAGAAATAAATAATGACAGATTTAAGGTCAATAAGAACCAATCAACATCGAGGTGCACAGGACAAGCTGTGAATCACATGTGGAGAAATTCAAACACTTCACTTCTACTCGAAGTTTGTGCTGATGATGTCGTTCAGAAGGACGATGAAAGCTCCACGACCAAACCATCCAGCTCAGAGAACAAAACTCCATCAAAATCACCCACCTGAGCTACAAATCTTCTCCACCATGTCAACATCTCTTAGTATCTTTAATCAGCATATTAAATTATTTCGACTGGGACATGTTTACCCAGTTTTTATTTTTAAGGTTATGAACATTGTACAGAGGATTAGTAATGTACGTAACTTTTTTTCAACTTGACGTTTTCCTATGAAACAATTAAGAAAGCTTGAAAAAATCTAGGAATAATAAAAATAGTCTTGTTACTAGTATGTAGAATGAGTGATTTCTCTCAACAACTGCTTCTTATAGTAACATTTAACCTTCACAAATGGACTTTTATGTCTTATTAGACGTATTTACGTCAAACAGACTTACATACAAACACAAATAAAAGGAGAGAAAAAACGCGGAAATATCCAACTATCTAATATGATCAATATTGCCCCCAAAATAAAGAAATGAACATTACTGAAACTGAACAAGAAGTTAACGGGTGTTTTTGAAGTGGTTTTGTTTTATTTCTCAGTATTAAGATAAAAACAAATTATCATTAATGGTAAAAATAGGATTTGATTAGTCGGATGAGCTTTTGAGCTGAGATTACAATAGTTCTTACCACAGCAGGTAAAATTGAAACGGACATATTCCTTTAGAGAACTATTTGAATTACAGCTATCTGAGCATCCTTTTATTGTTAAATGTGGACTACCAATTGTAAGCGACTATTAAGTAATATGGGAAGATAGCAAAACAAAAGTGTGTCAAAAATAATGAGTGGAAAAGTTACGTTCAAAAACGTAAAATTCAGAAAGGTATAATAATGTGAATGCGTAGCCAGTTTTAGCAGAGAATATACTTACCTTTTCCTTATATTTAACACTATCTGTACTTCTTAACCACATAACCACTTTAAATATTTCTTTAAAATATTTTAAACTTCATTTATCTTAAATTCATTTGGTATTGTTTGTTTGAATCTTCCCATCGATATGTTAGGACTGCAACTAGTCAGTCTCTAATTGGCATATGTGCATACTGTGCGTATTGCCTCGATATAGCCTTAATTCACAAGCATGGTAAGCAGAGATGGATAGTGGCTAGCAGTGGAATCCATGACGCGCGTTTCGTCCTATTTTGGACTCGTCAGCTGGATGTATCTGCATCTCAGATTTGATGTTCACTCTGGGACTTGAACCCAGTACCTTTCGCTTCAAACGCCATCGCGTTATCCACTCGGTCACTGAGTCCTGATAGCCACTTGCTTGTGCTTATCTTGGTTAAATTAATCTTACCACTTAATAGTCTCTGTATATGTAAATGAGATGTAGTAGAATTATATCAGATGACATTATTACTCTTTGATCAGTTAGCTTAAATGCATATACTCCATGTAACCGAATAAAAAGACTTGTTCTTTAAACCATCATGCTCGGCTAAGGAGTCCAACAGTGACACAAAACATAGTGGACATGAGATAAAATATGTCCATATTCATATAAGTTTACTGAGAACAGTTATATTATTCGAGGTTACTCATTCGTATAACCTAACTAACCTTGGTATGAACTGATGTTATGTAAAATTCCTCCTGCTTTTACTGTACAAACTTACTAACTTACTTACTTACACCTGTTACTCCCAATGGAGCATAGGCCAACAACCAGCATTCTCCAACTCACTCTGTCCTGGGACTTCCTTTCTAGTTCTATCCAATTTTTGTTCATTTTTCTCATATCTGTCTCCGTTTTTCGGCGCAATGTGTTCTTTGGTCTTACTCTTCTCCTTTCGCCTTCAGTATTCCAAGTGAGGATATGCCTTGTGGCGCAGTTGGGTGCTTTCCTCAAAGTGTGACCTATCCACCTACAGCGCTTCTTCCTGATTTATCCCTCCGCTGAAATCTGGTTTCTTCTCTCCCACAGTAGGTTGTTGCTAATAGTATCTAGCCAACGGATCCGAAGTATTTTGCGCAGACAATTGTTACTAAACACCTGTATCTTCAGGATGATGGCTTTCGTAGTTCTCCAAGTTTCCGCCACATGTAGTAGAACTGTCTTGACATTCGTATTGAAAAATTCTGACTTTGATGTTGGTTGTCGGTTGTTTCGAGTTCCAGATGTTCTTCGGTTGCAGATATGCTTCTCTTGCTTTGCCGATCCTCGCCCTCACATCTGCATCAAATCCACCGCGTTCATCAATGATGCTGCCCAGATATGTAAAGGTTTTTACATCTTCCAAAGCTTTTCCGTCAAGTGTGATCCGATTGATGCATGTTGTGTTGTGACCGAGAATCTTGCTTTTCCATATGTGTATGTTGAGAATCAGTAGCTAAGTGGATAACGCGACGGCATTTGAAGCGAATGGTATTGAGTTCGAGTCCCAGAGTGGACGTCAACAATCAGCTGACGAGTCCCAAGTAGGACAAAATGCGCGTCCTGGATTCCACTACTATCCATATTTAATGTGACCGAGTTTTAATTGAGATTTTTGTACATATTCCACTGACGATATCAGTGGGATATTTGTAATTTCACCAATGTTTCAGCATACAGAACAGTATAGCACTGAAATATGATTAATCTTATTACGGTCTGAGATTATCGTAAAAACATTCAGACGTTTACAAGCCTTTCTGACGATAACTTACGTCTGAACATTCTTTTAGTAGTATCAGCTAAAAGCTCACGATACTAATAAAAGTCCTCGCTAATTTTTTATTGTGATCTTTCACTTGATCTCAAGAGTTAGTTATATAAACTTACAAAATAATAAGAAATAATTGATTTTTAACAAGCAAAACAGTTGACATGTGATATATATATATATAAATATATATATATATTGTAATATCAGATTGTGTATAGTAAAATGAACCGGTTAGATATTCGAATAGTAAACGTAACGTTCATTTATAGTAGTTTAATGCTCAGTATTAAAAAGTAGTTGTTAAACCTACGTCTATGCCGTAGGGAACGACGTATTCACAGATATGGTAGATAGGTTCTGTCAGAAGTACACCACTACTGAACAATGATATACAACTGTACTCCATAGTAATAATTTACTAAAAATAAATTTCTTTTCAGGAACTAAATTACCTATTTTGTATTTCCTAATACTCATTTTGTTAACAAATATGAGATAAATGAACTGTAACAAATGAGAATAGTTTTTTGAAAATTTCAATAATATTTCATACATTCTTTGTACTTACAGAACACCACTTACAAGAACTTTTAACTGTCACTAGTGGGGATGAATAATCCATTGGAACCGGACACAAATTACACGCATAACATATAACTGAAAAGGCTAAAACAGGGGTTTATGAAATATAATAATAATAATGATGATAATCAGCTATTTTTGTTAACAGAGTTATATATATATATATATATACGCTTGAGGCCCCCTACTTAAACAAAAACTCTGTTTTCTGATAAAAGTAATTTCTAAAATGATTGGATTGTATACCGCTTCTTGATTAAATCAATATTTCTACAGTTACTTAACCGTTCTGTAACTCAGCCAGTGTTCGGAAAAATGTTGAGGACCGGTCCGTAAGAAATAAGCATATAACCAACTAAATGATAACTTACAATTCACATGATGGAATATTTCCCATAAATTTGTGGTGTTATCTTGTATTTTTTTAAATTTAGAATAAACTGTTGAAACTGTACATCAGGACCTTGCCCTTGTCACTTTACTAATAAGATAATTTGATCCGCTTCTGTTCTCGTGCACTGAAAGTATACAAAATTACTTCAACAACAAAATATGCAGGTACATCCAATTCTTGTACATATTGAATATTTCTATTCACACATTACTCTTAACAATATATATAATACAAATAACAATCGAAACATTGCTAGATGGAATAATCACTTATCAACATTGTTTTAAACTCACTGTAATCTGTATTCATCACAAACACCAATATTGTCAACAAAATCTTTATGTTACTTTCCATTATACCAAACGATTAGAAACACATTTGTTATATTGCAACTCTTCAACACTTAAATATGGATTTTATATCATAATTTGTAAATAATAATGATTTGCTAAATTTATGGATCAATTTATGATTTTCAATTTGACGTTTATTAGTTAATGCTTTTATAAGTAAGTTGAGTAAATAGTTACATTAGTATACTCCAGACAAGGACTGTTTGAACAGTACATTAATTCTGAACAATTAATAAATATGAAATTTGAGAACTTTGTACTTATAATAACTACAATGTCAATAGCACTATGTACTAAACTGATCATCAAACCACAATTTTTAAGTGGGATGGTTAACATCCAATGATTAATTGGATCAAGTATGTGATTCAAAGAAAAAAATTGTTTCGATTTTTCCATTTCCTAGATTATATAATCACCATGCAATATGTCTTACTGTTATAACGATTGCGTGCGTTCTTTCCCAGTTGATATATGAACGTACTGATCCCCGCCAATCAGAGAGGAGCGAATTATCGATCAGAGCTATGATACACAAAAGCCGTATGAGCAGTCTTGAGTACTTATCAGTCCTGCTTTCTGCATAGCCCAGTCAGTTAAGTCCAGAACACCAATAATAGCCTCTGTGGTATGAATCATCATTCTCAAGCATACTGGGTTTATATACCAAACAAACTGACCACATAGTACTATAAAATAAAAATAACATGTACAAGATTTAACCAAATGTGGCTGTGAATAGAGGGAACAGTAGTTAATGGACTAGGGATAACTCAAAAATGGTAAATCGTATAATAATTTTCTATAGGTCAAAATAAAGCTTATAATAAGAGGGACACAAATATGAATAGTTTAGTTACTTAACAATTATACAATAGGAAATATACATACCATATTGGTCCATTAATAGTTCTAAAGGTTACCATTCATAAATCTCCACAGGATATAACTCTTACTTTAATACATTTCATTGTAAAACTTTACGTTAACATATTACTGAACCTAGTTTCAAAATTATCTTTCTTCATCTAATATATATTATATTCTTCTTCATTTTAAGTCAGCCTCAAAATTCATGAAACAACTTTAGTATATTAATTTAGTTTTATTGCTACATTTGATTAATCATTGCTATCATTGATGATTATTTATATGAATAGCTTCTCTTAAGTATTTTCATTAGTAGTCTATAAACATTGTATTCCAGATAAGTGATTGTGAAGCATTCTAAGATTGAGCAGTAAATATGATCTGAGAACATTCCTTCATATAACTCAGCTCATATATTTTCTTTAGAATTATTTTTACTTCTTTTGCATACTTATTTACAGATTCAGTAGTTTAAATTAACCTTTTATCAACAGTCAATAAAACACTGTGTTCGTGCTAGCATCAAAACTAAATGAATATCTTTATGTTGTGAAAATTTAAGATATTAGATGGTATGACGACAGAACTGAAAGGCATATTCAACAGTCAGAGCAGTAAAACTAAATAAATATGAAATTTCTATGTTGATATGGGCTACAGATAAAAGAGACAGAATTTGTTGTTGTTGTTGTTGTTGTTGTTGTAGCATCGATATCCTTTGACCTAAGGAGTCAAAAACATTATCAGAACCATTTTCAAACCGACCAATTTGTTCAAATATTATCATAATAGATAATTTATTTAAGTTACATATTCTTACAAGAAACTTAATAGCTTTCATGAATTAGTTAATGTACATCAAATATTTAACGGTATCATAATGAATCACCTAATTGATTTCCCGATATTCTTAATTGCCGATAGAATAATTAACATGACCGATTTCATTGTTGATCAGTTTTGAAATTGAATAAGATCATAGTTTAAAATAAATTGTTGAAATATCGAATAAAAAAAGCACATTATCATTTTACGAAATATAAATCGTTATTCTCGATGTTTGAATGACACAAACTGAACTATTATCTGTGTTATTGTCCTGGGTTCGAATCTCGCGAGGAGGGATCTTGAACGTGCACTGCTGAGGAGTCCCACATTAGGACAAAACGGCCGTCCAGTGCTTCCAGGTTTTCCATGGTAGTCTAGCTTCAATTGACTCATGATTTCAACTACGAAAATACTGAAATCTCCACAAAACCCCTTCTGATTATTATTACTGTTTTTTTAAATTTTTTTCTGATATCAATTTAGATACATCAGAATGTTCGATGGTGTTGAATGTTATGTATAATATGGTGTGTTTAAACTTCAAAACTCTATTTGTGAACATTTATTTGCGCACCTTATTTTACTACATTATCATACTTTGGTCTACAATGAAATAATCACGATTCTAGATGCCTCAAATTCATACCACTTTATCTACTGATGATTGTATTACCGAAATAAATAAATAATTATAAAAAAACGTTAGAACTAAATCTGTTGGAGAAGATTTGTAGCTCAGGTGGATGATTTTGATGGAGTTTTGTTCTCTGAGCTGGACGATTTGGTCGTGGAGATTTCATCGTCCTTCTGAACGACAGAAACTTAATCTGTTCCTCAGTTGAGAATTTTAGTTCATTGTTACACTGGTTTTTAATGTAGATATTATTGAAAAAGCAATCTAACATCTCTATCGCATTCAGAGCTAACCATTTAAATATAAAAACTCTATCCTACAGTATGTTTATTGATTTATGAAGAGAAGCGACAACTACAGTTTTATTAACTAATGACGCAGGCCAGAAAGTTATAAGCACATGAGTAAACATCAGCGAGCAAAACAAAAATGACATGCATTGGAGATGGCGGGTAAGCCAACTCACTTTTATCAAGCGTTAATCAATATTTATAGTCAGACAAGAATAAATGACAACATGTGATAAATAGGATAAGAAGTGTACACACACCTACGCTCACATAAAAATGGTCAGGGTTAATAAGTGAATAATTAACAAGGTGAAAACATAGCTCATGATGAACGGATGAATTGACTTGTCCAGAAGTTAGAATAAGGCATATGGGCTTAGCATAACAACCGATACTACAGGCTATTCTCTCCTAAGGTGACTACATGTTGCATTTTACGGAATGTATCCTATTACAGGAGTTCCCATATGTCATCAGCATGTTGAAATTCAAATGATCTCATAAATTTTTTAAGTATATTCATGTCCATTGTCATAGTGTGAGTGAATTGTAACGTGAACTTCAGTGAGTCACTGAGATATCGGAAGAGTTGAAGGTCCAATCACGTGGGTAGCTAGATGGATAAACAGGTTCAAATTGAGTAACTTTCATTGCTAACAAAATCTTACTGTTGTATAGATTCTGTCTGTAAAATTAATTCTCATCCCTTTCTGTTGCTCCATTAGTAAATCTAAAGCTCCAGTAAATTAATGTTCAGATAGCTTATTTTTAATAAAGTTGATGTCTGACTTAGCCAATTAGATACCATTTGAAAACTTGAATTGTCGATTCAAACTCTTCACTGAATTAAAACCACACTCAATCTTTGTCAACATGCGATATTTAATGACAAATCGTTGTTGAATTTTTATGATTCTGTTGATTAATACCTTACTTTATGGTCTCATCTAAAAATTCCCTCAATTCGCTGACTCATCCTTTCTTAAGCTCAACTCACTTCATTCTGTTAATTCATACAATTTTACGGCTGTTTTCACGTAACTTAGGACATCAAGATTCGTTTTTGTAGAAACTTGTCGCCATGTCTTTTAGTTACTTTTTCACTAAAAATTTTCATAGCAATTAAAAAATAACTATTCAACCTTGGGAGAGTTTTATTGATCCCCGGTTTCTAACTTTCACTTGTGTAAAATATAGTATGTTGATCATTCTTGGATAATCACTAATATTTCAAGGCTGTTTGAAGCTGAAAATAAAAACACCGACATAAATGACTTCATGTTTTTCTGGTGTGACTTTTGTTCTTGTTGAAAGTTTGTTGTTTATAAAATTGATGACTGTCTTAGCCAATTAGATAACATTTGAATCAAAACCACACTCAATCTTTGTCAACATGTGATATTCACTGACAAATTGTTGTTGACCACTTGTTGTTGTTTGAATTGCTTCTCATGTGTTTCTTTACAACGAGAACAATTAGATATTGTTTTCTTCGACCGCCAATTTGTTTCTGTTTTGTTTGTTATTGTGAACTGTAGATTATTGTGAGCACCAAATACAACATAGGATTTCCTAAACATGTGAGGGAATGTGATTCACAACCTGCTAAACAGGTTCCATGTAAACGGTTGACAGTCTAAATCTTGTGAAATTTCAAACGTTTCATTGTAACGTCTATCTTCTTCTTGTGACAATACTCTGTGTACACTTTCATTCATCATTCAACAAAACATGACATGAGATCAAGTAACCACGAATTTAGTTTAAATGTGAAACAATTTAGTTGATGTTTTTTGAAGGTTGACTTACAAATATACTGTTTCCAGATATCTATTTGATGACCGCCAGTCAGCTCACTGTCTGTGATATATGAGGTAGTTTAATGACTATTAAGTTATGCAATCATCAGAGTCTGATACTGATAAGCAAGCTGACCATACTCAAACTCAAACCAGCTACTTCGGTCAAAAGAAATCAAGAAGCTTTTATTGACTAATTGGAGTCGAAAATATGCTCACAACTTATGTATAAATATATATCAATTATTACGTAACATGTTGCTAACGTAGTAATTTGTTGTAATATAGTAGCGTTGTTCAAACGCTAATCGGTAAACAACAGTTTATTTGTTGTACGAAAGTGCTAAAATAAATGCTATCCTAACAAGTTTCACTTGAAACACAATCAATCGTTATGAACTCGTTAACTGTAAATGATGGAACTCATTCCATACAGACATGTCAGTCTTGACGCGTAAGGCTATTCATAGCTATCAGCCAAGGGATTCTCATGTAAACCGTCATCATATTCCTGATCTAGTAAATTACTTGATTTAAATTTGATTTTTGATTTTTCTGTTATTAAAGTTTGACTAATTTAAAATTAACTTTTGAAAATGTAATACCATCGATCATAGAAGAATTTATATAAGTTTACATCTAGGAAAGATTCTCAACTTATAAATTTATTCAATTAACAAAGTTCTACTTTCCGAAATCCTCATCGATAGACAGTGATAAATAGAATCGATCACGATCGTATTAATTATGTCAAGTTTGATGATTTAATTTTAAAGTTTTTACTATTATTTCTAGAGAAGTCATCAGTACTAACTTCAGAAATAAAAATATGAACTATTAGAATGTAACCACTAAGAGTTAATTATTTGACCTGCCAGTGAAGAATATGGTTAAGTATTTGTATTAACTATATTGTCACTGTCTGGATAAGGATCTTGATTATTCTTTCCCCCAGGATCTTTAATGACCTTATATTGACTTAGCAATTTTCCATGAAGTTATAAAACACGTTTATCGCCATATGTCGGTTGATTTCTAAATATCATTAGATTAGTACTCTTAAAAATCATTTGATCTTCTTCGCACCACGTCTGCATAAGATCCAAAGGTCTTTACAGTCGAAACATTGTTGATGATTGTTCATATGCTCAGGTATGTCGTGGTATTCAACAGCTACTTAACATTCACATTGTTAGATGCACCATTTTTCGTGGTTAGGAAAGTGAACTTGTAAATTCTATTTCACTCACCTTCTTTAGGTACTGAGTTTTTTGACTTACAGATTATTAATCACAAGGATTTTATGTAGACAAAATTTCATTCAGTTCAACTTATTGGTCTTCATTCTCTGTAATGAGATTAATTTTCCTCTTAATTTAACTTTTTGTAACTGTCACTTTCGTACAATATACATAACCTGAACCGTAATCAAAGTATCTCTCGGAGTGTGTTGATTTCCTGGATACATTTATTTTCAACTTATTACCATGTATTCTTTCAACCAAACAATCGAGAAACTCTAGTTTATGATCATAGGACTCTATTTCCTTGGTTAGCTTGATGCCCTCCGAAATGTTGCTTACACTTTCAAACACTGCTTCTAAACCATTCTTAACATTTTTATCATCATTAAACGAGATAGGACCAAACGAGAGGACCAAAATACTTCAGAAAGGTATTAGTACACATAAAGAAAGAATGACAGCAGAGGCGTTGTATATTTGGGCTTATAAGAACAGCCTAAACGGAAAGGATAGTATTCAACTAGCAAACACTTGACAAATTTTCATTAACAAGTTATTGGACCCTATCTCTATCCAACCTGTTTACTTCACATGCATCGTTATTCTGAAAGAAATTAATTGGGATATTTTGGCACTACAGTAATGCATTTGATGGTTCTCATTTTACATACACATTGACTGTACAAAAACAGTTAACCTAATCGGCGGCCTGCTTGAATATCTGGGCTACCTGTTTCTGTCATCTAAATATTTCAACAAGTTGTCTGTTTTTATTTTGTTTTAATACCCCATTATGTCTACTAATCACATAACCTATACAGGCTCGTTTATGAAAAACTTGCGTCCTGTCGCTGCAAAAATTACAAAAATGTCCAATAAGAGACATCGTGGTGGTTGGCAATATACATTAAAGAGAATGAACATTAATCAAATATCGATTCCCGAGCTGTTAAATTCTAACTGCCGACCACTAATTAACAAGGTGGACTATGTTCAACTCCTACTAAGTCAAAACATGTATCGTAATTTTGGTGTCATGACAATTCAAGAATCTTGGTTAATTGATTCACAGGACGATTGCTTAGTACACTGCATGGTTTCAATATCTATCGTCAGGATCGATCGAACAATAAAATGAGGTGTGGTGGCTGTGTAGCTTCGTTTGTAAACGTTTACTGGTGTCGATCTACTTTTTCTTGTTTGAAGTTTTCAAATGATTTTATCGACTATCTAACTTTAAGATGCTGTCCCAAACACCTGAATAAATACAAATATGTTTATGTTACGAACATTTACGTGACTCCAGACTGCACACCATCTGCGCTATCTGTTTTCGCTGATGAATTTACTGAATTCACTGTTACTGCCTTCAGTGGTTCACTTTCATTTGTATGTGATGATTTCAATTCATATGACTGTAGCTACCTTACATCACTAGGTCACCAAAATGTAGTAGATTTTCCTACACGTTTGGATACTCATTTAGACTTCGTTTTCATCAATGATGTGGGTACATATGTGACACGTGAACGTGCTCCATTGTCTAGCTCGGATCACTGTATAATTAGTGTTCTACCTAAAGTAATATGGAAAACATGGAGAGAGTACACCCTTACACCAGACCAAAAAAGTAATATATAGGAATTACTCAGAAAAAAATATACAAAATCTGAAAATCATGTTCCGTACGACTAACTGGGAATTATTTACAGATGACTCACTGGGAAACAACACTGTCGTTATCACCTGTTATCTTAAATTCTGTCTTGATATTTGTTATCCCACTGAAACTACTTTTTAAGTTTTGATGGACTCACATCCCCACAGCTAAAACAACTACAGAGAGTAATAGAAAGAATGTACAAGGAGAAAAACACCATTGAAGTTCGTAAGCTAAATGGTCTAATGAACATAGAGATTAGAAGTCTAAACTTTGTGTTTACTCAGAAACTCCTATTCTGTAAAAACTCTCCAAGTATTTGGAAACTCTTCAAAGAACTAACAGGTAACAAGCAGATTATAAGCGATAACCAGCTGAATGTTTGTGACTTAAATATGTCTTTTGCATATCAGTCATCTGATGTCATGTTCCCTATATACACAGGTTTGAAGAATAATTGTGTTCTTAGTTTCACTGAAAATGATGTCTGAAAATGTCTCCAGTCACTTTATTCGTCCCAATGTTTAGGACCTGATAGTATCCCGAACCTCTTTTTTAAAAATGTGCTGACGTTCGATGTAATCTATTCACGAATGTCTTTAATAGACTCTTCTCAACTAATCTCATACCGAAATTGTGGAGAAAGATAAAGATAATCCATATACCTGAGAAAGTATCTGGTGATAGGAATGCAAAATTTAGACCCGTAGCTATAATTTCACCTTTCCTCAGAATAACGGAAAAATTATTGATACTCCCACTTCAATCAGCAATAAAAGAACACAGTGATCCGTATCAGTTTGTTTACAAATGCACAATAAACACCTTAGATGCCGTTGCTGTTCTGCATCACAATATAGTGTTCGGCTTGGAAAAGGGTTAGAAGTATGTTCGCTGAGCTTTTCTGAACTATACTTCTGCTTTTGACACCTCTTACTTAAAAAGTTGATCAGCGTCAACACTGACGGCTGGATAACCAATTGGTTATGTTCCTACCTTTCTGAAAGGAAACAGTACACTGTGTTCAACGTCTCTACTGTGTAATGAAGGTGTGCCACAAGAAGCTGTTCTTTCACCTCTCCTCTTCTCTTTTTTCTGCATGATCTGCCACCTTCCACAGAAAACACTTTTGTGAAATATGCGGACGACCTCACTGTATGTATGTCAATTCCTATATCTTCACATCCCATAGAAATGAACGAGTTTTTCTCTCGTATTGAATGGTGGTATGTTGGTGATGGTCTCTTACTTAATCCTTCTAAATGTCAAGCTGTTAACTTTAGCCTGAGACATGGACAGCACCTATACACTATTTTTAGATCACACAATGCTTGCGCCGTTGGAAACTCCTTCATAAGCACAGTGTCTAAGGTCAATTATCTTGGTGCTACTTTTTCCTCTGATCTCTCTTGGTCTTCTCAGGTTTTACTCTTATCGATAAAAGTCTACTGTTTGACTTACTACATAAAGAGGCTGCATACTTTTGGGACTACTCGCCATTTACTCTTACAACTTGTCAATTCCTTCATATTACCTATAACTCTTTACTGTTCTCCTTTATTCTTTCACAGGCTTTTGAGAAAAGACTTTGCTTTACTGAAGAGAGTGCTGAAAGCAGTTAGTAAGGTGTGTGGTGAATCTTTTGAGGTCATTATAAATATGGTTGTGGATAGACATTTTAAGTCTTGCGTGCTCCTGGCAGGTATTATATAATCAGATACCAATCATCCACTTCATTCATATATTTCTCCTTGTATATCTGGTAGAACGAGACGTCAATACATTAAAATCCATACACGCAAACAAATCTATAGAACTTCTGAACATATCCTAACAGAGGCTGATTAGTTGCAGTGTTTAATGTCAAAAACAGGGAAATTCAAACCCTAACCTATAATAATCTAAATATCATACCCACTGAAAAACTTGGTGCCTATCTGGATTCATCAGTTTAGTGGGTGGCATGTTGGCATCTAAAGTACTATGTGCTGCGTTCGAGTCTCAGTGTGAAGAGTTCTGCATACGAAGAAATATACGCTCCCTGATTAAACTACTTCTCACATTTCAAATGTCACTACAGTGAGTTTCATGTATTTAAAGAGATGGTCAGGAAACTTCTAAGCGTATTCCAGCTCACCTTTCTGGAGATGATCGTAATGTCGTTCATACAGTGAGTCTAAATTGTCAGTTTAATCACTAGCAAAACAAGGACTTTCAGCTCATATATTTTACTGATCCTTTAATCATTCCAGGCATCAAGGATCTCAGCAAAGTCAGTTTTAACCTTCCGCATACCTGACCACTGAAATAAAGTGCTTTATACAAAATAATTTGATGATCTCAGTTGAAATCTGATATTGTAATTGCTTTTCACTTAAAGTAATTAAATCCCTAACTTTAAAGGATATCACCAGTTTGTTGTTGAGAATTCGAAAATCCTGATTTCTGTAGGAGGTTTGATGGATTGTTCTGACAAATTTCTCGGTCTGACAGATTATCTGCTACAATTCCCGTAAGCCTAATGCTTGCATATTCAGGAACTTTTGACTTTTGGGAGTTTTGTATAACATGGAAATGAGAGAACATTTTTATTGATTTTTTGTATTTCAGTCTAATTAGGGTTCAGTTCTGAGTAAGATTTAATTCTGCTAATTAAAATATGCATTATTCGTTTAAGTGGCTTTTCTTATTTCACTGAATTTATTGTGATTGAGCAAGAGAAGATAAAACCATGTTTACTTGTAACGGAAAAGTAATACATGATAGCTGTACTCACATTATTTTCTCTACATGACGTAGGAGCTAACAAGATTGTTTTGAACAACAATGAAACGTTTTCAACTAGACTAACTAGTTCAGATGATATAGCACTAAAAACACCAAAATTAGTTGAAAATTTTTCTCAATATCTCTCACCATAACTTTGCTTACATCGATCATTCAAACAGTACTGTCAAGTAACATACAATTTAGTTACTGAATGAACCAATATGGTTATGTGAACACACAAAAGTTATCACGATGTATCATAGTAAACAGTTCATAACATGTCATTTCCTTCATAGAACGATTAAATGTGTCTGATAAACAAGCATATCCACATATACAAAAAAGAGAAATGTGAAAATATCTTACTGTTTAAAGTTATTAATATCACTACAACTGATGAATGAGACATCATCTGGATTGGATGAAAAGTCGACAGATATATTATCAACTGTGTTTTTATTTCTCAACATTAAAATAAAAATAAATTATCAGTAGAGGTAAAAACAAGATTTTATAAGTTGTACAGATTTTTGAACTGACATTACAAAGGTCTGTATTACAACACGTATAATTGTAATTACTATATTCCTTAAAAAATTCTTTTGATTCACACCAACCTGCACAGCGTTTAGTTGTGAAATATGGACTGCCAACTGAAAGTGACTAATAAATTATATGGAAAGAAAACGAAACAAAAGTGTTTTGAAAAACAGTAGTACTGCGAGATAAATTAACATGAAGTATTAAAATTTTAATATGGATATGAACATAGATGTATGATTATAAGTTGATCTAAAACGGCGATTGCCTCTCAGACTAACCAATTTATAGTGTACTTCTTACCAGGAATTTGTAAATGATGGACGTTAAATTTTGGTTGAGCGCTTACCATGAAAATTGAAGGTAATGAATTTGACTCCGCATATATTTCTGGGTGGACACATCTGAAAAACCACAAACTAGGAAGAAATGATTGTCCAATACTCTTCAGTTTTTTAGTGCTTACCTCGTAATAAGAATGAATTTCAACTTAAATATACCTCGAAAAAATAACTTGCGCTAACCAAACCTGTTCGTTTGTTATTGATCGTACTGTAAACTTGGGATGAAAAAAATAGTTGGTATTCCTGTTTTAGTAGCTTATAACTAATCGCAACACATTTGATGTATTCTTTACTTCTCAGATAGTCAGCATTGAGTCATATTTATGTGCAGTCATATCATCTTTCTGACAGAAAATCAGTGTGTATTTAGCAAGTTCAGGTAGATTTCTCCAAGTTATGTTTATTTAAATATTAGTCGGAAATCATTAAGTTTATCAAGGTTCTAGCATACAACAAAAAGCTACACTATCTTATCTCTTAGTTGTGAAGCATTAATGACTAAATCTACGAAGTTTAGGCGTTTATATGTATTTTGCTACCGGTTTCATCAAAGTATAAGTGTTCGATGATAGAACTGTTACTTAGGAAACTTGAGTTCAATTGTGAACTTTTCAGTGGAGAAATGACATCGGTAGATGGTCTTCGCAATTGTAAACTACTAGGATATACAAATCATGTAATATACATTCTTGCATTCCACCTCATTTTTGATTGAGAATAATGAGTGAATTCATACGTTATAAAATGATCCAGTCTATTTTTTAAGCAAGCGATATTTGCTGCGGTTTATGTATGAATCGGTAAACTGGCGATTTACGATCTATTTAGGAACATTAATCTATATTTGGAGACGACCATGGCCTAAGTAATGTTCTGTAGTGAAATAAAATCCAATTACTGTACCAGGAGGTGGTTATTATATGCAATATATTCACTTTGTGAAAAATCTGAACTAACATACAAACTGATTTTCACAATGATATTAAGAAACAGTATACCTAAATGAAAAGATCTTCCTTTCATATATCAAATGCTTTATAACATTAGAATAAATTTATTTATAGGATGGGCTAAGGTCTTCTGATGACGTTAAGAGCTTCAACCAATATTAACTTTGATATTTTCATTTGTTTCAACAGGAACTTCTTCAGATCTGTAAATGGATAATCAACAGATCGTCCCTAGCAAGCAGAGCAATCGAACTATTGTAGTAATTAGGTGGTATTGGAGCATTTTTACTATTCATATCCTCTATAAAAATAATCACATGTCAGATTATAGGAAAAATATGAAGTAGAATAATGGCAGATTAACTTTCAGTATGTCACTCCCTTTTAAAGTTTCCTAAACATGAATAATCGATAACTAGAAAAACACACGACTTCGAAACTTAAATTAAAAATTAATCCTGTAATTATTGAAATATAAATTGTTACTTTTTAAAAGACAACAGTCCATCAATCTTTATATTCGTGCAAAAACAATTGCTTTCTATTCTTTTAGACATGTACACGAATAATCAATCCCCCAAGTTAGTAAGATTTATTAAATTACCCAGTTCTTCTAGTGAACATAGTGTAGCATAACTAAATCTGAACAACATCAAGACATCAACACTATCACCAACAATACAAGGATCATGTAAAGAAAATTCAGAGTGTGAATCCATATATAAATATACTGACATTCATTTTTTTGTGGATTAAAATGTTTCGTAACTGACAGTTTTCATCAACCTGGTATGTATGTAACTGGGACTAGTAAACTCACTTTACTTGTGAGTTTCTAAAGATGGTCTAAAATTATATTTCTAGATTTTATCATTAATTTGATTGGCCTATGACTCAGTGCCAGTAAGACTAGTTAATTCATTTAAGTTCATTATATTTCGTCGCTCGTTGTTTCTGTTTCAATTCAAAATGAATACACTGAGATCTCGATTAATACAGTCTGTTACTAGAAATCATGACATCAATTAATGTTCGGTGGTACTTTGGGATTATAATACCTTACTTTATTAAATTAATATTTCACTATCATTTTAGAACATGGAGATGACTTTTGCAATATAAAGTTAGGTTTTTCTTTCTCAACTCTTGGCAAGTAACTTGATTTTAAATTTTTGCTGTGTTTCATAATCCGTCTTTAAAAGTGTTAATAAATTGTTTATATTGAACTAAAAGTAATTTTTTAAATTAATATTTAAAATAGCAACTCAAGTGATTTTATGTATACTCTCTACACTTACCACACACCATTTACAGCCACTTCTGATGCTAACTACACTAGAAGAGCGATTGAATGGAAATGGACACAAATCACACTCATAACACCTGACCGAGAAAGCTGAAACGAATGGGGATGAAATACAGTCATAACAACAATAATGAACGGATTTGGAGTTTGTTAATATGTGTAATACCCCTTTTGCAAACAAAATTACCCAACTTAACCAGTATAGATGAGTGCATTTTTCCAAATTTATTTAATATGAGTAACTCTGATTCACTGTTAAGCAATAAAATGTTATCATATTTAACCTTCACAATATGGTTATGAGTTCATGATTACAAAATTTCCAGTCATACTGGATTTCCTATGATCATGTTTGTATTTAAAAACAGATACTACTCAAAGAAAATTTGAGGTTATTTCGATTATAATTAGTGGAAAGTTAGGCACCCTTTATTAGTTGCTCTCATCTCTTTTTAATAAGATTTTTAAAGGACTGGAAATCACAACGATAAGGATTTCATCTTGGTACACTAAATGCTTTACGAACGAGAAGCAAACATTTACCGATCTATTTACTATAATAGAAACAGCTAAGGATTGAATGAATTATAAAATAATACTAACTTTATCTAGTAAGGACAAATAGAAAGTTTCTACTTGTAGTGTCGGTTACTATGTTAAGCCTATATAACTTATTCTAGCTTCTGGACAGGCCAGTTCATCCATTATTCTTGAGTCACGTTTTGACCATGTTAGTTGTTAACCTACCAACCTTGACTGTTTTGTATATGAGCGTATGTGCGTGAACTTTTTATCCTACTCATTATATGTCTGTAACATATTTTTGTGGGACTATAATATTGATGACGCTTGGTTAAATCGAGTTGATTCACACGCCATATCCGCTGAACGTCATTTCGCTCCACTCTCTTGTCTTCGCTTCGTTCCTCTGATTGTCTGTCCAGATCAATGAGTGTACAAAATATATGTTTTCAAAAATCCATTTTCGTATTTAACTTAATCCCGTTAATCATTAACGCGATCTAAGTTGGTAATTTTATACGAGGATTGACGACATGTATGTTTCAATAACAATCAATAATACGATATCACTGAAGTCATATATTGGGCCACTAAACTTGTGAGAATGGGTTTTTTGGTCTGTCCAGAAGCTAGAATAAGTTATGTGGGCTTAACATAGTAATCAACATTATAGACTCTAAGTTTATTTCTTGTTGGCTTTGCTAAAATAGGTTGATCATTACTGATTAAATTGGTTCTTTAGTTTCAGAAAAAAGACAATGAAGGTTAGAATGTGGTCGGATATTGAAATTTAGTGATAAAATTCAAAAAAACACAATCCTACTGCTTCTTAGTTTATTGTTTTAACGATTAATAAACATACTAGCAGAGGTTTATGTATATTCAGTCGAAATATTTGGTCAGAAAATAATTTAAAATTTCTTGTTTTCAGTAATAGAAATTAGTGGGTTTTTTTAATTTATGGAGTTTCTTGCGTGGTATCATGGTTACTCACCTCTAAACACTCCCTAGAACCCATAGTCCTTCAGTTCATGATAAATACAATGTTTGAAGCAAATAAATTTCCATAGACAATTTAGGCATAGAATCTTACTGTAGTAATCAAATGAATTTATCTGAGATTGAAGTTTGAATAGCTTAGATAATAGTTAACATTTTCACACTCAAAACAGATCACAACGTTAAAATGAGATGAATTGGATAGAAACAGACACATACCAGCAAAAGGTCAAGAAGGAAAGCAAATAAAATAAAGAATTAGCTATTTAAAGTAATTAGTTTCTTTGATAAATTTTGATAGTGTAATAAGAAGACGAAGTAGTTATGTTTAATTTCTAAAAGAAGGCAAAATAAATAAATCACCATTCATATAATGACTTTAGATCATACTTTATAAGAACTCTAACAACTGTGTTTTAATATCCCATAGACTTCAATTAGAAAAGGAGAAGATACTGTATAATTTAAAGCAAGAGGAAGAAATGCATGGTTCATAAGTCCAAAAATTGATTGAAAACAACTTCAATGAGTGTGATATTCATGATATCAAGAGTTTAATTTATTACATATACTTATCTTTTTCTCTGTGTAAATTATTTATAGAAAGGGATGACATATTAGATACATTGGACTCATTTTACAACTCTACTGTTTCTGAACAATGTAACTAGCTTGATTACCTTTCACAGATAACAGAAATATTTACGTTTATTTGCAGAATTATATCCCCAACTAGTTAAGTTTATGTGAACATGACGTTGTCAACATGGTAAGAAGCAGTGTCTCATTTGTTCAATCTAGAACAATAATCAAAAGAATAAGTAAATGAAGATAGTAAAATCAAACTAAAGATAAAACAGATTGTGATAATGAAGGAATTCTCAAATGAATGCAAGACCCAGTCACTTGAAGCTATCAATCAATATCTTTGTATTACATATATTTGGTTAGTCTGATGAAAGTAATCATAAGAAGATTAATAAAAGTCAAACAAAATTCCCATTTCACTAAATAAGATTCTATAGGTGAAATTTTCTACTGAAAATTAATTTACAATTTAATTCAGTGAAACTTATTAATTAAATCAACATTGTGTCCTTATTGTTTGGTCACAAATTTCTCATCACGATCTGATAGACTATTATACCTGACTAACATGGAATTCTCAATGGAAAGAGAAATTACTATCACATTCTACATTTATATAGTTTGTTCACATTAAGCAGAGATGGATAGTGGCTAGCAGTGGAATCCAGAACGCGCGTCTTGTCCTATTTGGGACTCGTCAGATGGATGTACCTGCATCTCAGAGTTGATGTTCACTCTAGGACTCAAACCCAGTAACTATCGCTTCAAACGCCTTCGCGTTATCCACTCGGTCACTGAGTCCTGATAGCCACTTGCTTGTGCGATGGGGTGAAGTTTAAATTCATTTAGTATTGTTTGTTTGAACCTGCTTATCATGCTTGTGAACTAAGGCTATATCGAGGCAATACGCACAGTATGCACATATGCCAATTAGAGACTGACCAGTTGCAGTCCTAACACATCGATGGGAAGATTCAAACAAACAATACTAAATGAAGTTTGTTCACATTGTTTTTATATTCCCCATTGCGTAGTGTAAATTTCTTTACAAATTTCAGTGAAATTAAGAATGTATGCTATGAAACTAAACAACCTTAGTTATTATCGTAGCAAACATTTCAGTTGACGTGTTACTTTCAGTAAGAAAATATATCATTTGTATAATATAAATCACAATAGAAACGTTAATGGATGGAATAATCACTTATCAACATTGTTTTAAACTCACTGTAATCTGTATTCATCACAAACACCAATATTGTCAACAAAATCTTTATGTTACTTTCCATTATACCAAACGATCAGAAACACATTTATTATATATTACAACTCTTCAACACTTAAATATGGATTTATTAAATATGAATTTGTGGATTAAATTACAATTTGTTATTTGATGTTTATTAATTGGTTGAAAAGAAATCACTTTTATGTATCTTATTAATCAAAGTCAACTATGTACAAACAACAAATGTTACCTACATGAGGTAAGACATGAGAACAGCTGATTTAGAAAGACAAACAATTGCCACTCCATATGAATGACTTGTTTAAAAATTATTTCTAATCTATTTCGTTCAAAACAAGACTGAACATTAAAACATGTGTAAATTGACATGAGGTTTTGGTTACTATTTTATTAATTTTTATGTAATGCTATACAAGGAAAAAATTGTAGTGAAAAGTTTTCATTCTAAAAAAATGTACGATAAAGTTAACATGTGGATGGCTATGCTTCGGTGATACATCATTCAACCTCGATCTTACCATAAAATGGTGAATTGTTATCTAGGTTACATACAGTAGTAGACTTAGGTACTCCTACGACTTGTCGTTTACCGAACAGATAATGAAACAGACTTCCAAATCTCAACGCTTTATAGGTTACATAACTCGGAACCTTTATAACAATGAATCATGTATTTTAATTTACAGAGTTTGTGTTCGACCACTCCTTGAATACTGCGCGTTTATTCTTAGTAGCGCGCACATAAAGGATAAATTAAGGCTGGAATCAGTACAGAGACGATTTACACTTCGTACTCTTGGAACTGATTGTACCTTAACTTAGAATTCTAGATGTAATAAACTTGGGCTCGACCCTTTATGGAAGAGGATACTCAAACTAAATCTTATCTTCTTCAAAATACTTAACGAACTATCCTTTACATCCAACCAAGCGATTCAATATGCAGAATATATATATATATATATATATATATATATATATAATTATTATTATTATTATTATATGATTGAAGCAATTTTTGGTTAAAAGGGAAAACTAGACCAATTAATTATTCTACACATAAACCTATTGTTAATGTTAGAATTACCTGTTCCATGCGCTTTAATCCATAGATTCACCAACTAATTATGATGACTATTATTAAATAGTAATTAAATGAACAACTCATTATACCTTTGATTCAAATCACTAAGCTAGTCGAGTAAGGTCAGAAGTTGAGTTTATTAAATTACTGAAGACAATCGATGAGAACACGCAAATTTATGTTTCTTGCCAGTTGGCATTTATTAACAAATAATGTCTGTCAAATTTGTTTGGTGGGATAATAATTCAAAAAGTGAAATGACATGTTATGAACTGCTTATTATGACACATTGTGATAATTTTTGTGTGTTCACACAATCATATCGGTTCGTTCGGTAACTGAATTGTATGTTAGTTAACAGTGGTGCGAAGAAGATCAAATGATTTTTAAGAGTACTAATCTAATGATATTTAGAAATCAACCGACATATGGCGATAAACGTGTTTTATCACTTCATGGAAAATTGCTAAGTCAATATAAGGTCATTAAAGATCCTGGGGGAAAGAATAATCAAGATCCTTATCCAGACAGTGACAATATAGTTAATACAAATACTTAACCATATTCTTCACTGGCAGGTCAAATAATTAACTCTTAGTGGTTACATTCTAATAGTTCATATTTTTATTTCTGAAGTTAGTACTGATGACTTCTCTAGAAATAATAGTAAAAACTTTAAAATTAAATCATCAAACTTGACATAATTAATACGATCGTGATCGATTCTATTTATCACTGTCTATCGATGAGGATTTCGGAAAGTAGAACTTTGTTAATTGAATAAATTTATAAGTTGAGAATCTTTCCTAGATGTAAACTTATATAAATTCTTCTATGATCGATGGTATTACATTTTCAAAAGTTAATTTTAAATTAGTCAAACTTTAATAACAGAAAAATCAAAAATCAAATTTAAATCAAGTAATTTACTAGATCAGGAATATGATGACGGTTTACATGAGAATCCCTTGGCTGATAGCTATGAATAGCCTTACGCGTCAAGACTGACATGTCTGTATGGAATGAGTTCCATCATTTACAGTTAACGAGTTCATAACGATTGATTGTGTTTCAAGTGAAACTTGTTAGGATAGCATTTATTTTAGCACTTTCGTACAACAAATAAACTGTTGTTTACCGATTAGCGTTTGAACAACGCTACTATATTACAACAAATTACTACGTTAGCAACATGTTACGTAATAATTGATATATATTTATACATAAGTTGTGAGCATATTTTCGACTCCAATTAGTCAATAAAAGCTTCTTGATTTCTTTTGACCGAAGTAGCTGGTTTGAGTTTGAGTATGGTCAGCTTGCTTATCAGTATCAGACTCTGATGATTGCATAACTTAATAGTCATTAAACTACCTCATATATCACAGACAGTGAGCTGACTGGCGGTCATCAAATAGATATCTGGAAACAGTATATTTGTAAGTCAACCTTCAAAAAACATCAACTAAATTGTTTCACATTTAAACTAAATTCGTGGTTACTTGATCTCATGTCATGTTTTGTTGAATGATGAATGAAAGTGTACACAGAGTATTGTCACAAGAAGAAGATAGACGTTACAATGAAACGTTTGAAATTTCACAAGATTTAGACTGTCAACCGTTTACATGGAACCTGTTTAGCAGGTTGTGAATCACATTCCCTCACATGTTTAGGAAATCCTATGTTGTATTTGGTGCTCACAATAATCTACAGTTCACAATAACAAACAAAACAGAAACAAATTGGCGGTCGAAGAAAACAATATCTAATTGTTCTCGTTGTAAAGAAACACATGAGAAGCAATTCAAACAACAACAAGTGGTCAACAACAATTTGTCAGTGAATATCACATGTTGACAAAGATTGAGTGTGGTTTTGATTCAAATGTTATCTAATTGGCTAAGACAGTCATCAATTTTATAAACAACAAACTTTCAACAAGAACAAAAGTCACACCAGAAAAACATGAAGTCATTTATGTCGGTGTTTTTATTTTCAGCTTCAAACAGCCTTGAAATATTAGTGATTATCCAAGAATGATCAACATACTATATTTTACACAAGTGAAAGTTAGAAACCGGGGATCAATAAAACTCTCCCAAGGTTGAATAGTTATTTTTTAATTGCTATGAAAATTTTTAGTGAAAAAGTAACTAAAAGACATGGCGACAAGTTTCTACAAAAACGAATCTTGATGTCCTAAGTTACGTGAAAACAGCCGTAAAATTGTATGAATTAACAGAATGAAGTGAGTTGAGCTTAAGAAAGGATGAGTCAGCGAATTGAGGGAATTTTTAGATGAGACCATAAAGTAAGGTATTAATCAACAGAATCATAAAAATTCAACAACGATTTGTCATTAAATATCGCATGTTGACAAAGATTGAGTGTGGTTTTAATTCAGTGAAGAGTTTGAATCGACAATTCAAGTTTTCAAATGGTATCTAATTGGCTAAGTCAGACATCAACTTTATTAAAAATAAGCTATCTGAACATTAATTTACTGGAGCTTTAGATTTACTAATGGAGCAACAGAAAGGGATGAGAATTAATTTTACAGACAGAATCTATACAACAGTAAGATTTTGTTAGCAATGAAAGTTACTCAATTTGAACCTGTTTATCCATCTAGCTACCCACGTGATTGGACCTTCAACTCTTCCGATATCTCAGTGACTCACTGAAGTTCACGTTACAATTCACTCACACTATGACAATGGACATGAATATACTTAAAAAATTTATGAGATCATTTGAATTTCAACATGCTGATGACATATGGGAACTCCTGTAATAGGATACATTCCGTAAAATGCAACATGTAGTCACCTTAGGAGAGAATAGCCTGTAGTATCGGTTGTTATGCTAAGCCCATATGCCTTATTCTAACTTCTGGACAAGTCAATTCATCCGTTCATCATGAGCTATGTTTTCACCTTGTTAATTATTCACTTATTAACCCTGACCATTTTTATGTGAGCGTAGGTGTGTGTACACTTCTTATCCTATTTATCACATGTTGTCATTTATTCCTGTCTGACTATAAATATTGATTAACGCTTGATAAAAGTGAGTTGGCTTACCCGCCATCTCCAATGCATGTCATTTTTGTTTTGCTCGCTGATGTTTACTCATGTGCTTATAACTTTCTGGCCTGCGTCATTAGTTAATAAAACTGTAGTTGTCGCTTCTCTTTGCCATCTGATTTTTATGCACCGTTAAGATTTGTATTATAACGACTATCGAGGTGAATGATTAACGAAGCACGGCACTACAAGCCCAATGCCTATCGGTCGTTAAGCTTTCCCAATATGTTTAAAAATTCCTATTTTATTGGAAACAAAGATAGGTAATCAAAGAGTATTCTAAGACAAGAAACATTTGAGCAAATAATTGTTCCTAATAACTTCATAATCAGACTTTACAGCTATAAATCAATAACTGTTGTATTACAATTGGTAAAATCAGTAGCATATAAATAAATGAATCAAAGAATGTTACAGGTTAAAGTGGGGCCTTGGTTCTATTGCGGTTTAAAGATGTCTAAAGTGTATGAATAATGAATTTGAAAGATCATTTAAGGGCTAGGAAAATTCATTGTAAGGTGTCAAGTTGTTGAACTTGTTTTAAAAATGTGAATATTCTTTCCGATTATTTTTCATGTAGTTCCAAATTAATAATCCAACTGTTTGGATCACTGAAAAAATGTATTCTTAGCACTTGAGTGTATCAATGTTAAAACGGCCAACATGTTGTGTCTATCTGGTGCCAGTTTTAGGTCAAATGAAATTATGAGGATATTGGTTGGAAAACATGCAGATAAGGTATTGTAAGAGAAATAATCATATAATTAATGATCAAATTAAATGTCCAATCAGAAATCACGTAATACATAAAATAATAAGAATTTAGCATGAAATAATAAGTGCGGAGAGAGTGCTAAGTCAATCGTTCAAATGTGTAAGGGGAACATAAATCAATCAATCAATTATAAGCAAAGTAGAACCTGGGACGTATGTGCATTAAATCAAGTTGTTACACTATATCAGCACGGTGAAATGAAATTATCAAGACAGATGTCAGATTTGCAGAAGTAGTAACAGTATCATTGGTAATAAAACAGACTATGTATATACTATATGACTCGAGACAGAATGGACACTATAAGATGATTTTGAAATTTAAAGTCTAGTTGAAGACAAACAGTGAATGGGTCTGCTCTAATGTGACCGACTCCGGGCTACGTTACCCATCTCACCTATTAGTTATGATGAACATGTGAAACCCAACCTAACGACAAGGTTCAGTTCGAGTCACTGATTTCATGGACAGTTGAGATCAAACAAATTGTACAGAATCACAAATTAGTGTTTCTCAAGACTATATCACTACATACTAGCAATATACCTTTTGTGGGTTTCTCTTCTTTACTATATGACGTTTAACGCGTAAAACCTATTTACCTTCACTGAAAAATTGATAAGTCATAGTGAAGAATGTTTATGATATGTTCTGACCAGATCTGTCTTCTATGATCAAGTATGAATCCGAATTAAAGGCGGAATTGGAATGTTTGTGTGCACTACCAACAGCCAAACACATGACGTAGAGTCTTCCCATCATACAAACTCCAACACCTTACTTCATATTTCATCATATCGATACTACTAGAATGATAAGACCTTTGGATGATCTGTCTTCTTGGCATTCATAATATCAGATGCATATCCCAAAGGTTTACGGATTTTATCTATATTTTCTTTAAATACAATGGTGATAGAACGAATGGTTTAAAATATTTCCTCCTTGTAGTATGTCTGCGATAATACATTAATTTGATTATGAGACTAGTCTGAGTGACCAAGTTTATAACACCAGTAAATTGCATACCAGAACCGTACAAAGACTAGATCACATTATACTCACGACCAAGAATAATGTACCAGAGTAACTACTCTGGATAATAAACAAAATGAATTCCAATGGTCAAATAAGATCACAGGATAGACAAACATCTTCCTCCATTGCGAAACATTTGGTTGAAACCGGTCATAAGGTTGACATCAAATCAGCGTTTGTAGTGTTGTACAAAAGCCTTTAAGGACGTATACTAAGGTTTATTGAAGCCTTGGCTATACGGAAATTGAAACCCCCCTTATGTGTTCAAAAACAATTTGTTCTTACCCTTAACCTACCCTGGTAATGCTGATTTATTATCCAGAGTAGTCATCACATTGTTTTTGTGTACTTTATTTATTTATTTTTTTACCTAAACCTGTCTAGTTGACCTTTTAATTTTCATATAAAAATGTCTTAACAAGTATATGTGTGATCAGATTGTTCGAAATGTATTGCGTTAATATATCACATAATTCTAATAAACTTCGTCTTCTCATTGCATTATCGAAATTCATCAAAGGGACTAATTGTTTTAAAAGATGGTTTTAGTCGAACGAATCAGTTTTATCGATTTCTGGGCCGACGACACAAGAAATAAAACACATCAGGAACTAAAATAAAAGGAACATTGTAGGGAACTCATAGACAATAAGACTTGAACAATATTTTCCTAGCCACGAAACTACGTGTTCGTAACATGTGGCACCTTATCAGTTCAATTACAGTTCTTATTGGAGAATTTAGCTTGTCATTATTTGCAGGAATAACTTTTTCGCCACCCTAATTAATTCCAGATCACTTCGTATTTCCCCCTTTAAAGAAAAACACTAAATCTTCGCACTCATATTTTGTACATCGTAGTCTTTTGATTATAAATTATAGAACAATCCAGTTAACAACTACATAACGTAATATCACTTATTTATCAATATTTATTGTTCACTAGCTTATGCGTACACTTATACTACAAAGTCACTTTCTAACGGTTATCTTTACTGGGGTAACTAGCAAGTGATTATACCTGTGCTTGACAATCTTAATAAAAGACATTTCCATTTAGTTATATTCCAAGTGTTCTAGGTTTATACTTATTAAGATTTCCACAAAAGTAGCGTAAACGTCTCCAATGTCCTAGGTTTACGGTCAATCTCCAATCAAGAGGCTCAAGACTAGAATTCGTTGACATAAAATATTTCGTTTCCTGGTAGGGTGCAAAACCTCACCCTATTTGGAGCTTAAGCGGTAGGAAACCTTACGCCTAAGTGTAATGTTGGTTGATACTCATCAGTAGTACGTATCCATAATAGTGAGGGAACTGATATTCACCAGTGAATTCGAATCCGTGTCATTCAGTGTCACAGATCAAGATGTAAACATTGAGTTATTTAGGCTACAAACTTTTGTAGGACTGAGATATTTGTACTGATTGATTACGTAATCGATAGAATTCGGTTGGAATTGAGCAACTGGGTAGTATCACAGCCCACATACAAATCAAGTGATTTATGTGGCGCATATGTATTCTGTGCCCCTTTGTACCAACATTTATGTGTTTAAATAAATAAATAAATAGAAAAACAAAACGTTGTCTACTACTGAGTAATCGGTCGGAATAGGTTTATAGCTCACTTGTGATAGGTTGAATACAAACCAAACCTAACAGTCAGGTTCTAATTTATTAATCAGTGAGTCAACATTAAAATGCGAATCCTCCAATGACTTATGACACCTAACCATATTTATTTTTATATTAATATTTTGTATATAACTATTTTGCCTCATTAAATAAGATGCCTATTCTTTTGATGAATGAGTTTGTGTTTGAACTTAGTTCATTTGGGGAGTTGAATTGATAATTCGGGATTGCGAGTAGTTATCATTCAGTCACATCGTAGTATTGTATTCCACTTACAGATCGCCATTTTATTCGTTCATTTTAATACTATTTACACTTTGAATCACTTCTTAAGTCGTAATCTATAGTAACGTGATCTAGTAGGTTAGGGGAGGTTCTGTGCAATTTCACTGACCTCATTTTTAAATGAGTTTTTTCAGATTCATTCCATATTGTTTCTTGAGGGCGTTACTTCAATAACTGGATTTTATATGTCATTTATTAAACTGACTCATGTGAAATATTATTCACTTAGTGATCGATTCGGTGGTACAGAGAGCCTGGTTTAAATCTACTATTACTCATTCGTAGGTATCATTACGAAGTTTTGATTTCATAATTTCGAACAAATTGAGCATTAGATAGATTGTTATAAATAAATGATGTATTTTTAATATCCCAATGAGTAGAAAAATTAGATTTCCTGACGTTTCGTGACTCAGTGTAAGCCACTTCTTCAGAGAACAAATCAAATTAAAATTAATCCAAGTTTCAATAGTACAACGGAACAATAAGAATA